>NC_090913.1:8359422-8467200 GCF_040956055.1 Brachionichthys hirsutus
GCGGCGTTGTCCTTGTCTTTTACAAATCATAACGTAACCCTCATTTGGAACTGCCTTTGAGCTTGAGCCACTTGTTTCTCACAATCGGAGTTTGCTTTGCCAACTCACGGCATCCCGTGTGACAATCAGCGTGTCTGTGTTTTCCAGTGGGTTGTTCTGTGAGTCCTCCCCCCCCGTGGTCCTTCCTCGCACAAGCCCCTGTGACAACTACGGGTGCCTCAATGAGGCGCAGTGCGTCGTAACGGGCACAGACCCCCGCTGTCAGTGTCTCCACGGCTACGAGGGCGATCGCTGCGAGACGCTTGTCAGTGTCAATTTCGTGAGCCGTGAGTCTTACCTGCAGCTTCCCTCCAGTCTCCTGGCGCCGGAGACCAACATCAGCCTGCAGGTGAGCGCTTCGTAGGTACAGGCCCCGCCTCCTCCGTGCGGTTTCTCTTTTGTTTATGTATAATTGGCAAATATGGTCAATTTATTTTTGCAGATCGCCACAGATGAGGACAGTGGTGTATTGTTGTATAAAGGAGACAATGATCACATCGCCATGGAGCTGTACAGAGGGCGCCTTAGGGTCAGCTACGACACTGGATCTTACCCCCCATCTGCCATTTATAGGTACCAGCACACCTGATGATGACGCACCTGAAGGATGGAAGAAATGAAGTGAATCTCTTCATCTCTCTCTTTCCATCTCAGCGTGGAGACGGTTAATGATGGAAGCTTCCATGCTGTTGAGTTGCTGGCGTCGGACCAGACTTTGTCTTTGTCCATCGACGGCGGGACGCCCAAATCCATCAACTCCATCAGCAAGCAGTCCACGCTCAACATCGATTCCCCTCTTTACCTGGGAGGTGAGGACCCAAGTTCCCTTTGTTTTATTGAGAGATATTCATGTATTCTGTCGGCACACTATCTTATTCCAATGAAGCCTCAAAGTGTATTTGACATGTCAAAGCAACTGGAATTCTTTTGCCAAAGTTCAGCCATTTGTCTCGGAGAATTGTTGATGAGACGCTAAAGTGCTATTTATCAGCGGCTGGTTCAGGAAATATCAACTGTAGATTATTCAAATGGCTGCCATCCATATTCTATCTGAGACCACAAAGAGAACACAGACGTAATTATAGAATAGAAGCATCCCAATACATTTCTATGTCACATATTAGAATAACTTGTCAAACTATTTGATCAATTATATTTAAATCTATCTTCTAATGAGACCTTGATCACCTTATGCTCCTTAAAACATGCGGTCTTGCTCAAATGTCACATTATATCAAACGTTTGTCTGCAGATTGATGTTGCCTGATCACTTCTGTCTTCCTCCAGGTATGCCAGAACGTACCGCGGCCTCTGGGGGCCTCTCCTCCTTGCAGCATACCTCAGGTGGACGCAACGGTTCCAGCTTCCATGGCTGCCTGCGTAACCTGTACATTAATGGGAAGCTGCAGGACCTTGGGGCCGGGCTGGGGCCAAATGCCCCGCATTCTGGGACAGCACAGAGCATTGCCAAACAGTGGCTAGGCCATGGGGTGGAGCCAGGCTGCCAACCCTGCCAAAGAAGGGCCTGCGTTCAGGGCGACTGCCACCCAACTGGGCACCGTGGCTTCGCCTGCACCTGCCACCCGGGCTGGACGGGGGCGCTGTGTGACCAGCAGGTCAACAACCCCTGTGAGGGCAACAAGTGAGTGTTTTTACTTTCTCTCCAGCAGCATTGCTGATTACAATATTAAGCCATGCAGCAGTGAGTATGCATTTCTCCTCCATTGTTTATCTCCATCTCCAGGTGCATCCGTGGTACCTGCCTTCCGATCAACTCCTACTCCTACTCCTGTCGCTGCCAGCCGGGGTTTGCTGGTGTGCTCTGTGATGAGCAGGACAGGGATGCTGCTAACTCGTGCAGCCTGTCTCGATGTAAGCATGGCAAATGTAGAGTGTCAGGCCTGGGCAAGGCGTACTGCGAGTGTAACGGCGGATATACAGGAGAGGCGTGCGACAGAGGTGAGGAACGCATGCACGTAAATCGCCCTCTAACGATCTTCCAAATATCTAATGCTGATCAATCTTTTCGATCTGAAGCATGTTTCTCTGAGGAGAACTTCGAAGCTTCTGCTTTGCTGCCTAACTCTCATCTGTAGGACTTCTCTCAGCAGTGGCTTTTGTTTCTAATGGTGTTTACTGTGTCTGCATTAATGCTTCTAAACCGTGGCTTTTTCAGCCTCTTCTGAGCTCCCTCTTAATCCCTCGTGGGGGATTACTCAGGTGAGACCGCCTGATCACATATTACTGCTGCCTTTTCTTAGTTCCTCTCCAATGCAACGTAAAATATTTCCACCCACTCCCCATGCTTCTCTTTAATTTCACCTCATGCAACATGGCGCTTGGTAATTTGCTCCTTTCCTGATTTCTAATTCAAATGATGCATGGCAATATTATAAATTCAAGAAAGTTGTAATCTCTTATATTAGAATAATAAAATCTCATTTTCCTTAATCAGGAGATTCTATAGTTTCCAGCTTAATATATGATATTAAACATATTCATTTATAGTTGTTGTTGAGCTGAATGAGCTAAATGAGCATGTGGAATAATGAGATATACAATTACTTTTTAGCTAGAGTTGAGGATAAATTTATCTGAATGTTCTGCCACTTATAGAAGTGGCGGAGATGAAGATGCTGAGGTTCTCCTTGGGAGTGACCAGGTTAGATAGGATTAGAAATGAAACAATGAGAGGGACAGTGAAGGTCAGACGTGTTTGAGATAAGATCAGAGAGGACAGACCTGGATGGTTTGGACATGTCCAGAGAAGAGACAGGGACTATATCGGTAGAAGGATGCTGAGGATGGAACTGCCAGTGAACAGGGCTAGAGGTCGACCCAGGAGAAGATACATGGACGTAGTGAGGGAGGACATCAGAGTACTGATGTTGGGGAGGACGATGCGAAGGACAGGGTGAAGTGGAGAAGGTTGGTTTGCTTTGGCGACCCCGGATGGTGTTGGCCAAAAGAAGAAGATTTGACTCGCTCTCATTAAATTTGTTTCATCCCCCATGGTGTTGCCTTGTGTCCTCATACTGTCCCCCTCTCACCCATTCTAGTGCTTGGATGTGTCGAGTTGCTGTTGAGACATTCAGTCCAGCCAAAAAATGTGGATCACTTGTGACCTTTCTGTTCCCTCCTCCTTCCCGCAGAGGTGGCCTGCCGAGGGGAACGGCTCCGAGATGTCTACCAGAGACAGCAAGGCTACGCGGCGTGCCAAACCCAGGAGAAGGTCTCCCGCCTAGAGTGTCGAGGCAGCTGCCCGGGGGGGGCAGAAGGACAGGGCACCTGCTGCATCCCCCTCCGCAGCAAACGCAGGAAATTCACCTTCCAGTGCACCGATGGCTCTTCTTTTGTCCAGGAAGTGGAGAAAGTGGTCAAATGCGGCTGTGCAAAGTGCTCCTCATAAAAAATAAAATATTAATAAAAAGAGACAACACCCATGGCAGATGTCCTCCCCTCCAGATATGTTTTACAATCCTGCCCGCCTTACGTGATCCTCATCCCCCACATCCAAGACCCTGAAGAGAAAACCCTCCACAGACGCTCGCCCACCCGCCACAACCCTGTTTTTTTGTTTTTTTTTGTAAAAAGCCTGAAAAAAGAAAAAAAGAAGAAGAAGAAACAACTAAATTAGAATTTCTTTTCTTGTCAGTTATGGACTGATGATTGATGCTTCCTCGGTGGGGATGTTTGTACAAAAGTACAAAAACAGACTTATTTTTTATTATGAAGTGGAGAAAAAGAGACACAAAAAAAACCCCACAGAAAAGTTGACTTTTTCCCTGCATCTACTCTTTTTCGTTGGCCATGATGGCTCCAATGGTGTGCCGCACTGTCTCTTCCCTGGAGGGCCGGCCAATCACTGATGGCCGACCACCCTCTGTTGACTTCCTGCTTCCTGTCTGTGAGTTGTGTTGTAGGCGTAGCCTTACCCGGTAGCACCACAGACTCGCCACTGAGAGCGTGAGAGACGAAGCCTTCATCCCCGACAACGCAACGAATCGCCACTGTAGTCTGAGGTCTCCGTTAACAAGCCTCCTGAACCCTCGGAGACTGCGTGCACCACCCCACACACACACACACACATGTGCTTCAACTGGTGTTTTTACAGCTACTGAACAACACACACATACACAAAGGCTCTCGCTTGTAAAAGTTATTCTTATTACCTGCCAGGTTAAAAACACTACTCTCTGTTTATCTACACCCCCAGTCATGGATGACAAGTATTTATTGTACCATAAATACCTGTACTTATTCAGTAGATCCCCTATGTATCAATTTGATTCTTTTAATATATATTAATTTATATTTTTTCATTATTTTTGTATTAAAAAAAAGACATAATCTGTCAAAATAGCTGAACTAACAAAATGGTTTCCCTTATTTTGGTCGAAGAGAGGTTGTTGTTGTTGTTTTTTATCACTGAAACTTTTGTGCTTGCCAGAGACCTTAGTTACATTTTAATCTGCAAATGTGACGTGAAGACATTGTATATTTTTGTCGCGTTTCCTGAGAGTTTGTACTGTGCCATTACCAGAAGGTCTTTATATTAGAGTATAAATGTATAGATAATTTCCCTACCTGTGTATTTCACATGCCGATCTTGTGAGTAGCATTGACCCTAGAGGATGCTTAGAACTGTTTTTACCTTTTTAACAAATTGATGCTTCAAGAATACTGTGACTTTTTCTAAATGAAACTACTTTGTTAGCCCCTTGGTCTCAGACGTTAACATGTTGCTGCTAAGTTTTTGTACCGTAGACTTGGATCCTGATCTGTATGTTATATTGAACTTCCTGCTCCTACTGTACAGGGGCACCTTGTGTAACAGATAAATATGTCCCCCACCTCTACACATGTGCATTGTGCTTTATATTTTCCTCCATCCCCAGACTAATGTCAGTTCCCTGACTGATGTTTCTTTATTAAACACAATATTTACCTCACACTCTTCACCTTTGTTTTTTTTTGTTTGTTTTGTTTTTTTGTTGGCCATGTCCAAAAAAAGAAAATATAATTATTAATAACATTTTCATGTTTTTGGAACACTCATGTTAACCTTCCATTATTCTTGAATCATAGCTTCTGCACCGACGTCATTGACACCCAGACCCTTTTCTTGCAGTCTCTAAACATTTAATCTTCTCCTGGGGCATTTTTTTTACCTGATCCCCTTTTTTTTTTATTTAATTGAATAAAGTTTATTTCGAACATAAATGAGATAAAACAAACGAGATTCAGAAGAAGAAGAAAACAACAACAAAATCGATACTATTTAAAACGGTTCTCTGTTCGAAAAGGAACAGGATGAAGAAAAACGTATTTAAACTTCATCATATGAAATTGAGATCAAATTTGCTGCTTCGTGCATAAGTCTATTTAACATGCACAATATGCCCTTCGTGAAAAACCTGACTTCCCATCACTAACAGTCAGTGTGGCCAAAGTAAATGGCAACATGTCACGTGCATCCTTCAAAAGCTCCCACACAGGTGACCTCTAAACCAGTTCCATTCTGAATTTGAAAGTCAACCCACCACATCTACGGTCTGTTACGTTGGATGGTTTGCAGCAAGACGGCAAAGCATCCCCTGAAATCGTGTGGAGCACAGATGGCAGCCATCCAACTGCGTCTGTCCAGCCAAGACTCATATTTACATGTCCCTCTCACCTCTCCACTGTCAGTGACATGAAGTAAAAGAAAAACCATCCTAAAAGTCAAAGGTTTGACATTCGAAGCGAACATGTAGCTCAATAGTGCCACCTGCCGGATTGCAGCTCTCAATAACATTCGAATTCTCACGACCACAGGTTTAATTTAATAAATGAGCAGGATCAGGTGTGTCAGAGTCAGGTGAAGGATACCGAGGGCGTGGCTGTTTTCCTGGTGAGTGTTTTAATGCTAAGGCTCAGTTTTATGTATTTTTGTGAATAGAACTGCATAATTGATTCACTATTAGCTGTTTTTAAAACGAAATAATAGCATGTGCTTGAGGGGATAGCAACTTCACTCATTATTGGGCTCAATGTTATTTCCTTGGATAAATTTAACCCTATTTGAATCCCAGGTATTTTCTCATCTAATGTAGTATAGCAATTGTTACCAACTTTACTACCTTATTTGTGAATTTTGGTGATAAAGTTGTTCACCAGGCTCTCATACACTTTGTTAAAATCCAAACCACAATGCACTTAGCCCACAGGCACAGCTGTTTTTTTGCACAGCAGAGACTGAGAGCGTGCTAAAAGGCGTTTTCTCAGGAAGATTTAACAGAGACGTATTTTGCAGCCGAGTGACGGGTCAAAGGTTTGAGTTCATTGATTTGTATTTCATGAGCAAATATGAGAGAGTACTGCGTTGTCCCTGCTCCAAGTTGTCACCATACTGTTCATATCACAAACACGATATTTATTTTCTCCACCTCACCTCCCCGAACACACTCTCTCTCACACACACACACACACACACTGAAGTCGGAGCGAGCATTTCTTTTCTTTAATGTAGTGACAACAAATCAAATGTTTGCAGCATAATATGCATTTACGTTTCTGAATAACTAGCCATGAACTCTGAGCATAGAGTTAATTCTAACATTCTAGAAGGGGATTCCTATAGACTCTAAAGCTGCGTTCAACGCCACCTGTCCCATTTCCTGCACGTATCCAGTGACACTATTCACCACGCTTTGCGTCTCTTCTGATTTCTTGATTGTCTTGTTGCACAGCTCCGTACGTTTACTATCGCACACAAACATGGCTGTTTCCTTCTCATTCCGTTCCCTCCTCTGCTTCACGTTCTGCTCCTTCAGTCTTCTGAGGTTTTCTTCGCTCACTTTTTGTTGCTGAATTTTCATTCGAATAAGCCTCAGCTCCACCTGGAGGCCGGTTGTTCTCTTATTGACTGCCTTCTGATTTTCCATCTGTATGTCCCTTTCTCTTTGGTTCTCCTCCCTCTCGCGTCTTAGCAGGTGTTCCATTTGCCTTCTCATGTTCTCCTCCTTCCTCCTCTGGTCCTCCAAGCTCTGGGTTAGTCGGTCGAGCTCTTTTTGCAGAGCATCCCTCTTCATTTCCTCCTCCTGCCTAATGGCCTGCTCTTTCTGTACTTGCTGAAGTTCTCTTTCTTGCTCTTTCTTTCCATTCTCCACATGATCTTTATGGATTTTTGCCTCCACTGCTCTTTTCATTTTCCCCTCACGCCCAGATTGCTCTTCAAGCATTTTAGTAACTTGTTCCAGCTTTTCTTGAAGCGCTTGTCTCCTCTCCCTTTCTTCTCTGCGTACCTCCATCACCTTCGTTAACTCTTGTAGCTCCCTTTCTTTCTCCTTCTGGTATTTGTCCTCCACCCCTTGTCTGTAAGCCTCCTCCCATTTTCTTGCCTCCTTTTCCTCCTTTTCAATCTCCAGCTCGTGTTTTTTCATCAGCTCCTCCAGCTCCTTCTTACTTTTTTGCTGAATCGTCTCTAGTTCCTTTTCATATGCCTCTTTTACTGTAGTTTCCAACTCTTTATCCTCCTTCCCATCCAGCAGCCTCCTCCCTTCCTGCAACACGGTAGCCAGAGCCTCCTCTGCTTTCTGCATCATCTTGCTGTCATAGTAGCTCCCTTTGTTTACCTGTAACAGCCTGTCCACTATGGAAAACAGCTCGGACACCTGCTCCTTGGTCTTGTAGGTATGGTTGTTGAAGACACAGTACCTCCCTCCACATCCGTCAACCAGCTGTCCCAGCTCGCTGCACTCGTCGATCATGCAATGCTGGATGGAGTTCCCTTCTCCCAGAAGGTCTCCGTGGGTAAAAACAACCACACAGAAACTCAAAGCATGGGAACCCATTGCCTGTTTAAAGTGACGGAGCGCCTCCTTCTCCTCTTTAGTAAACCTCCCTATCTGAATTACAAGAAGGAAAACATGGGGCCCGGGATACAGAAGGCTAAAACTCCTCCTCAGTTCCCGTTGCACGCCATCTGTAGTCTGCTGAGTGTCCAGGAAGCCCGGCGTGTCCAGAATTGTCAGGTGTCTCCCACAAAATTCTCCGCAGGCTCTATGACAGCATTTGGTGACGGAGGAGCTGCCAGCCATTGAGTCAAAAACATTACGGCCCAAGATGGTGTTGGCGGTGGAGCTTTTCCCGCTGCCAGTCTTCCCAAGTAAAATCAGTCTAATGTTATTGGATGATGGGGAAGGCAACGTCTTACCTGGAAATGTTGCAAAGTCGAAAATTACGGTCAAAGAAAGAAGCAAACAAACAGTTCAGGACGTTCCGACTTACTTGCACAGTTGATGCCAGACAATTGCTTGCTAATGGATGACATGCTGCTTCTAGTAACAGCATTTAATACACTGAGAGCAAACGCAAACGGCACCTCGCCTTATAAATCCAAAAACTGTGGGCGTGTCCGACAGGTGACGTGTAAAACCCATTTGAACTCTAACCAGTGGCCTCATCGTGTTTCCAGTATCAGTCTACAAAAAAAGAAAAGGCTGGTCCAATGGTCTGTCTCTGAAACACTGAGCACAGCAGAACTTATCTAAGATGAATGCTCCAGCGTGAGGTCATGGTCCAGGTTTAGGTAAAGGTCGCTGGCTGAGATCGTTTGTTGGTGAAGACGTTCGTGTGAGGAAAATCCAACTGACCATTGGACCGTCTTTATCTCACTGTTCAATTGTCCACTGCAAATCCATACTATAGATGTGCTGCTAGGACTTCAGACCAATATCATTGATTAAGGTGTCTTTAACCCTCCCGTTATCCTTAAATATTACTGATTTTATTTAGCATATTGGCCTCCATAATATGATTGACAGAATATTGTTGACCATCTATTGTTCACCCTCATGTTCCAGGCGAAACCTGGATTGTCTTACTTCTCCGCTGATCTTGCAACCGAGAAGCTGTGAATCTAAACTGATCATGTGTGCAATAGCGATTTTGTCCTCTCAACGTCCAAGTAACCAAAAAAAAAGCAATTAATGTTCACCACAACACACACGCACGCGCACACACAAACACACACACCACAATACTGACATATCACATTCATTTTCACAAAAATAGTTTGAATATCTGCTGTTATAGCAAAGTAAAAACGAGGTAACTCTTGAACAACGGCAATGATGGAGGATGAATAGTATCGTCGTGGTAAAAAAGTTGGAAAGGCTGTCATGATGCCTTGGCGATGATGAGGATGCTCATGAGAAAGACCATCACGAAGAAAATCCACATGAAAAACCTATCCATCACCTTCGCAACCTTCTTCCACTCTGCTACTTTGACACAAGTAGCCTTCTGCTCGCGAAAGCAGTTGGCGATGAACTGGATGTTCGTCAATACCTGAGGAAAAGACAGGTATCACCTCAAGGGAAGACGGGCAATCAGAGCAGACGGTAAAATGTTGCGACGGCGCGCTGGTTCACCTGTTTATGCTGGAGACAGGGGCAGCAGCAGGGGCAGGCTGGGACTTGAAGTTTCTCTGCGGGAAACAGGAGCGGTTCTTTCAGCCCTCCATTCAGGTGCTGGAGGTTTTGCGGATATGGTGGGGCCTTGTAGTTCATTTCATTCCCTTTGATGTGCTGGTACTGCTGTATGCACTCTCTCTTCCCATCCCCCTCCTGCAGCCTGGACGCCTGGTGGCTGTGGTTTCTGTAATGGGGATGGTAGCCGCTGGTGCTGCCGTTCACCTGACTCTCGTGATGCTTGTTGTGATGATGGAGACCATGGCCATTGGTGTACTTGTATCGATCACTGTCGTGACTGTAGATGTCGTGGACATGGTCATCAGGGTAGCTGCCCTTGTCCCTAAGGGGTTCCTCAGGGTAGCGTCGGGTCTTCTCACTCTCCAGTGATGTGCAGTTCTCCCCCACCTCATAGACGAAGAAGATTTTGGACATGTAGTCTATGATCAACACCTTCGCCCAGTGTGGGACTGGCCTGGCCTCAGCGCCACAGAAATGAATGTTCATGATGAAGATGGTGAGAGAGGTGGAGGCTGTGATCATGGTCATGGTGGCGATGTAGTATTTGCCTTGAGAAGAAGACAACAAAGCAGTTGGCATGAAATTTATACAGAGCTGTCCTAACTCTCAAAGTAGCAGGTTTAACACTCGTATTAATATTTCTCACTAACAATGATTGGAAAAGGCACGTAATGGAAATGGAGGACAAGTTAGAATATAAATATAAACCCTAGTATGTCATGATGAGATGGAAAAAAAACAAACTAAGATGAAGCTTCAGGCAGTTGTTTCGTTTTCCACTGCAGCTTTAAGACCTTTAAAGATTAGATAAATTTGTTTCCTGTTGCACGAAAAAGACAAGGTACTCAAATATATTTAGACCAGGCTGGGCTCCTTAACATAAGCAAGTAAAGTATATATAGTTTAGTTTTCAATCTATACTGTATAATATTATATAGTTTAATAATTGATGAATTGACATTCACACCTATATAGGGCATGTTTTCTGCTGGAGGCATGCTCTCAGCGACCAACAGCTGAAACACAGTGAGCGCCAGCAGCACCGTGACCCCGAGGGAAACCTTCTCGCCAGAGTCGGCGGGCAGGTAGAAGCCCAGTGGGGCCAGGAACGAGATGAGGAAGCAGGGCAGGAGCAGGTTGAAGATGTAGAAGGACGAGCGGCGCTTCAAGAGCAGCGTGTAGGTTATGTCGGTGTAAGGGTCCGGGCAGCAGCCGTACACCAAGACGTTTCTGACAGCTGGCATGCCGTGACATTCCCACTCCACGTTCTCCACAAAATCAGACAGGTCGCCGCTGTCCATGGCCAAACTGATGTCAACCTGCGTAGAGGGCACACAGGAAGACGTTCGCGGCTGTGGGTACCAACACGTGTCTTTGGATGGTCGCCGTTAAAATCTAAATAATGAAAATGACTCTTTTAATCAATCTGCAGGAAAACCTTTAGCCACTTGGGAGCAGCAGATGAGCTACGTCTCATTCTGAAGTTCCTCCACCCTGAACATCAGCACACCTGGTTGCCATTGTAGGTCCAGGAGCCGAAGGTGAGGTTGCACTGCTGCCAGTCAAACGGGAAGTAGGAGACATCCACCACACATGTGCTCTTTGTGATTGCCGGAGAGTCCCAGATGATCTCGCCGTTATAGCGCAGCTTCACGTTGGTGCTCGATGTGCCTGCGGACTCTTCATCAGCTCTATACGATCATACAGTGCAAAAAGGACATCATTCAATCTGTTCTGCATCTTTTTTATTTTTTTATTGTGCTTTGTCTTCTATCTCTTTCTACTGACTTGTTATATAAAACGATGTCTGGCTTCCAAACCAGGTCACTGGGAATGTTGATCATCTCAAGATTGTCATAATCCTCCTTGTCCCACTTGAGGTATGCATCGTGCCAGACCTGCCTGATCCACAGGTACGTGGTCAACACCTGGTTCCTCTCATCCTTCACACACACACACATGCAAACATATTTAAAGGGGGAGTGCTTTAGTCGCACAGCCGGTGAAACCTGTCCTGCTCTGGAGGAGTTTCACCGAGTCTGACTTCATCAACTCTACAAAACTAGTCTCTCCTCAGTCCGGTTCTTTTTTAATGTTCACTCTATATATGAGTTATATTAGTGTGTGACAAACAACAGGAACGTGAATCACATAAATCAATATTGACAGATCTTGATCTTCCTTTAAGCATTATTATTTGTTCATTATTATTAAGTATTGACAAGCTGGACATTTCTCCTGTTAAACTTTGATGTGGCAAACGCGTTCACTCCAGAGTCATTAAAAAAACAAGGACTAAATTTGGCGCATTGCTAGCGTTTGTATGATTTCCTCTCTACGCACCATGTCTTTGATCTGGGACAGAGTGATCTGCAGAGAGACATTGAGAGCCTTGTCTGTGTCCTCTACAGGTCTCAGAGCATTGGAATAGTCCTCCATTAGATCATTCAGAAGCTTGCGGGCATAATGACCCTGAGCTCCTTGGGACACTGAGGGGGGTATAAGAGGAGAGCAGAATACAAGGTGGAATTGGCTTTTACGAAATAAAACAAACATCCGTCTCTGCATCAAATAACAGCAACGCGATCGATCACGCGGAGCTGACCTTGCACCAATAGGCTGATCCAAACCAACAGCGTTGCCTTCCTCATTTTCACCCAGCTACAAAGGCGGGGGGGGGTCAATTATTCAGCAAAGGTCCCGGAGCATCACGATACTCTGATCTCCATCTCCCCTGCGGAGGCTCAGTGAGCTGAGACCACAGAAAACTCGTACATCCTGTCAAAAGCTCTGAATGCTTCACTAGCTGTTAGTCGCAATCTGCTTGTGTTACTGTGCTTCTGTGTGTGTGATCGCTCCTGTGGAACAAGACCTCACTCTCTCACACACACACACACAGGTGCATGGGTACACAGGTACTGCAGTATCACATAACGAACAGACACTAAAAGAAACATGATGCCTGCAGCCCTATCCACATACCGTATTGTGTACATGGCCACAACCAGCTGGACAACACACACACACACAAGCACACACAAACCCACACACGCAGAACCTTACATTTTCTGTGCAACAGGTGAGACTTTTGGTCTGTCAACAAGTACTGTCAAGGTTTCTCATGAATGTGTGCCACAGTTGAAAAACTGCTTGTTGAAAGAAAAGGATTAAAGGATTTCAAAATATGCATTATAAGTAGCTCAGTTTTAAGAATATACCTAAATATATTGTAGATCGGTTCATTTGTACACACACATAGCTATGAATCTATATCTTTATAAACTTAAACTATCTTCAATATACGTACCACAAAGCCGGAAATTAAGTTGGGTAAATTACAAGACACCTGCATCAAACATTTAATGAACGTTGTTCAATGCCCCTGAAAGGCATGACATTATTAATAAAGTTTGTGTAAAGGAAATACAAAAAATTAAAAGATTTTTTTTTCATTTTCTCATGCTTTTTCTAATCGTTTAATTTTAATCAGTGTTTGACTTAAATTACTTCAAATGACACAAATCATGATCATTGTAGCTTGCAGTAAAAAAAAAAATCTTATTCTAATACTGAATTAAAAAACTTAAAACTCAAATCAGTCAGAAATGTTTCTCTGTTTTACTTATTAACTGCAGAATACTGCACTTTGTGATGTGTTAATGTGTCACTGAGTTTCTGTGGTATAGTGATCGAGCATAAGACAGGTGTTTCCTGTGTGTGTGTGTAAGAGAGAGAGAGGGGGGGGGGGGGTGAAAGAAAAAGACACAGACACTAAAGCTACGGTAGGTAAACGTGTTTGTATGCTGAAATGAAAGTGTCTCATATAGCGTGCTGTAAAAACATGACTCTATGGGGGTGGGCACAGAGTAAACGGAAAACAAAATGGATCAAATCCCATGTGACGCCGACCTCCATTGATCTGTATAATAAAATAGTCTTTTTTCATAGGTGGCATTTTTAATTTGATTTAGCTGCATCAGTTCCAGGTTTTCTGCGATTGTTCCTGTAACGTGACAGTAGTGTCTTTCTGGGACCGTGAACGAGTCTGGAGATCCGTGCCGCTCATATGAACGGTCAAAATGTGGACACAGACAAAGAAATCTGTGCATTTACAGATGGAATAACAGCTTAGTCTCGCAATTAGTTTTGTGTTTATTCACAAAAATATAGACTCGCCGGCCTTATGCTTTCAAGTCAGCTCACTATAATATTTTGTGAGTGTAGCAATACTTAAGATGTACGACACAAAGTACAACTGGGCTGAAGGTGAAGATGCACGCAGATGGTTTACAAGAAGCAATAACACAATGTACAAAATGTTAGAATGTCCAAAATACATAAGTGAAAGTACAAAAGTATATCAAAATATACTTGAATTCTGAAAAGTTAAAATAATACATATGCAGAATTGCCCCTTTCAGAAAGATTAACATAATTAAATTCTACCTATTGATTTATGTACAACACCTGTTCATTTTGCAGCTGGTAAAACAGACACGCATTTTAATTCAAAGCGAGTGAACATCCATAAAACGATCAATAAAGGTTCTGTGTTGAGAATGGACATTATACATAATAATATTCATTCATCCATTTTCTTCACCCATTAAACCAAAATCCATGTCACGGGATCTACTAACTAGAGCCTCTCCCAGCAGTCTAAGGGCGAGAGGCCGGGGACACCCTGGACTAGCCGCCAATTCATCACAGGGTAACACGTAGACGGGCAATCTTTCTCACACACACTCACACTTTTCAATTTTCATTTTACCAATTGCATGTAGTATATGGAGGTGGGAGGAAGCCAGAGAACCCACACAGACACGGGGAGAACATAAAAACTCCTCACAGAAAGGCCCCAAGTTGGATTTGAACCTGTATATGTGAGAGAGACAGTGCATAGTCTGGGGAATATGGTATTGTGGTAGTTGTGGGAGAGACGGCACAATGATAGATGAAGGATCTGACCGCAGCAGGCAGTAAAACGCGCTCAAGTCTCAAAGCCTCTCTCAACATCAGCAGTCAAGCAATTATCAGATGGTAAAAGGTGCAAAAAGATGCAGTCTTTAGAATCCTGTAGAGGCAGGGCTTCATACACAAGAATAATATGTATATTATATGTATATGTAGATTTTGTACATACAATGTATAATTATTATTTCAAGTTGGGGATTTTCTGGAGGTTTTTTTCTTTAAAATTGCAAAAAATAAGGCTGAAAAGGCTGCTTCATAATTAATGCATATTATTGCTTAAATTCAATGCAGACTCGCTCTGAAAATATTTTAGGATTGGTTAGCAAGGTGAGAAAACACAGCTGTGATCGTGGGGAGGGGGACCAATGAATGAATGATTATTAGAAGCATTTTAATTTTTTTGATATTATGTCCAGCCATTCTCATTTTTGTTCTAAGAAAAGAAACTTTTTTTATTAAAAAAAAAAAAAAAAAAAATCACATTTGTATCGTGAGCTTTTAAGAAACGTATAGAAACGTAATTTGTTATGTTTGCAATTCACAGGTAATTTATTATAATATTATTCTTACATTTTGTTTGAAATGCAAAAAAATGTCAAATCAAATGAACGTCTTAAGTCCGATCTCCTTTCAGCAGGCCTGTTGGTGAACCTTTGACCCATCCATGAAATGTTATCCTCTCGACAGAAATAATAGATGCCGTTCGTTACTCAACTACCGGCTGGAAGTCGGAGTGAACAGATTCAGACTACAAAGGTTTCGGGAGCAATGGAGTTGAATTTAACTTCTTTGATCTTCACTGGTGCAAATCACACGATACAAAACACATATTGCTTTACAACCGACAGTAATTAACACATAATTGTGGAATTTGCATAATGATACTGAAGGCACTCATTTGGTTACACAGCAATATTATGATGCTTTCCTCTCCAAGAAATCATTTGTTGTTTCAGTATTAAAACTTTAAAACCTTTCCAATATTTAAAAAAAATATCCCATTACTGCAAGATTTTCTCTTGCCCCATTTGAAATGAAGAATTGTCAAACGGAACTCTTTGTTCACATCTCTCCCAGCAAATGATTTAAAAACGAGAAGTTCCACCTCGTTTTTAAAAAGTCGACGGTCAAAAGACCTTGCACTGGTTTATGCTGAACATGCGTCTCCTGGCCTGCTTCTTGGCCTGGTCTACAGCCATCCTCACTGCGTGCTCGAACACCTGCTGCACACCGCGGTTGCTTAACGAAGAACACTCCAGGTAGCCTTTAGCACAGACTTCATGAGCCATCTGCCGCCCCTCGGCTGCAGAGATGCAGCAGCCCCGATATGCGCCCATCTCCCGTAGATCTGTCTGGGTGGCCACGACCAACACTGGCGCCCTGGGCAAGTTCTCCCGAACCTCGGTAATCCACTTGCTCCGGATGCTGGCCAGCGAGGTTGGGTTGGCCACGGAGTAGCAGATAAGGACGATGTCGGCATGCTGGTAGGACCTCGGCCGGATCTGCCTGAAATTGTCGTTTCCCGCCGTGTCCCACAGCCCGAGGCTAATCTGTACGCCGTCCATGTGCACTTCGACTCCCGTGTTCTCGAACACCGTGGGCCTGTAGGAGTCGGGAAAGGTCTCCGAGGTGAAGCGGACCAACAGGGCCGTCTTGCCCACAGCACTGTCCCCAACCAGGACACATTTCACAGACATCTCCGTCAGGCTCGTCTCACCGCTTGACGTTTGTGAAGTTCGCAGTTGGCTCAATGTTTGCTGCCCCTCCGTGCACAGCTGCTCGCGTTCATAGCAGTGGACGGGTTTGAGGTAACTCCATTGTTGGAGCTGTCCTGTCTAGGACGCCTCGTCTCATCGTCTTCACATGTCTCTAATATAGATCATGTATGCGGAATCAGCGGTTCCACAGGAAGGAGCTCCTGCACATTGTTCACATCATTTTCTTGAGGGCGTTTGGGGATTATCTCACTTCTGCTTGGCCTCTTTCAGCACATCCGGCTTCTGGAGATGATCTGGAGGGACGTCGTCGTCATCGGTTTGGAGAGGGGCTAGAGAGATCGGGAGAGTTTAGGTCACAAACAGGTCTGTGAGGAGACATTTACTTACATGCTTCTGCAGCTGATGGATGCTTTTCCTCCAAAATTTTGGACGCAAAGTGTACATGTACTTGAATTTAAATATTAGTAGTTAAGCACAATCACTGCATGTGGGAGATGCCGTTAATTATATTTTTCAGAATAACTTATAATTACATCATGTAAATTTAAACTGAAGTGTTAACTTTTGTAGAATTAAATGTATATTTAAGTAGTGATTAACTACGGAAGTGAAGATGCATGTGTCTGGGTGTGGCAAGAAGTCCATAGCTTGGTCAATACCAGTGTCTCGTGCATTATAGCATGCATATGAACTGTCTGTCTCAAAGTATCCTCCTTATGAACTGTCCTGATTTAGATTTAAATGGTAATGTTTTGCATTTGAATCGTGGGATTTTTAAGCTGTATGTTCAAACTGAAAGTTCGACATACAATAGTGAAGCAGTGGAGGAAAGAAAACATTTTCAAACCCACTGATCAAAATCAATGGAAAAGCCTCCACGTAAAAATGGGACTCTTTTAGTTTAGTGTTTTTTGCACAACTCAACTTTGTAAATAATCTCCCTGGAAGAAGCAGCGTTGAAAGTGAACACTCTTCTAACTTCACAAATGTTATTCGTGAACCGGTTCTCAAGTTTAAATAAGTTTTTTTTTTTTAGCTTCATAGAAACTTGTTAGATTTAAGACAGAATGTGAACGTGAAGGTCTCTTCAGCACCGCCGAATGAAGAAATGAATAATAATAATTACCTTTCTTGCCACTTGTCGATCTTTAACGGGCGGATGCTGACTGCCGCCTTCAAAGGTCGACGGGCATAAAAAAAAAAAAAAAATACAAGCCTCGAGATCAAAAGCAGATTCTTATTTAGAAAATCATGATATCTTGGAAATTGTATTGATTACAGAAATGACCAGATACGCGGATCGGGTCGTTCGGCAGCTTGTCCAACACGGTTCAGACGGTTTATGTCGATGGATGTACAAAATGAAAGAAAGTAACGCATCCGTTCTGAGGAGGTGTGACTATTACGGTTCGCCTCCCCCACGGCACAGCAGCGGGGGGGGGGGTTCTTTTTTTTTTGCGTGGATTATTAGCGACATATTTGATGAGGATTTGTTTCGTTGCAGCGCATGGCAAAGCGCTCCCCGTCGATTTCACGCAAAAAAATTACATAACATAAAATAAAATGTTAAAAAAAGTTTATTTTGACCGATCTTAGGAAACAGTAATTAAAACGCGTGAAACTGGAGATGATGTGGGTTCAGAAAAAGGTTTGCAAGATCTCTGCTCCTTTATGGTCACTGGAATATAGATCACCTGTTTGAGACCGAGTTGAATTATGGGTGATGTAGGCCTTTGGCTTTTGTGTGCAGTCAAAAAGATATTTGGCGTTTTTTTTAATGTCATGAAGAACAGTGAAGCAGTCAGCTTGTCATAACGTTCACTTTTTAAATCCCGTACATCCAGAACCTCCAGAGATTTTCAAAAGGCTTCACTTGATTTGCAAACTTGCTTTGAGCTTGTCATATTCGAAAATAACAAGCAATATATATATTGGTCTATAAATAAACTGATTAATATCTTAATTTTCTCAATAAATAAAACAGAATACAAGCATCAAAAAATGTAAATATCACACATTTATCCGTGCACAATATTTTATGCAAGCAATAATTAGTGTTCCCCATTATAAGTAATCCCAGCGTAATACTCCTCCTCATGGACTGGTACAACCTCCTGATGCCTTCCTGTGACGGGACATTCCACTATTCAGTCAGATTTGCCTGAAGTCGCAGCAGTCTGTAGATTTTAGCGACTTCGCACTCGCTTCATCCGGCATGAAAGCTTAGGGTTGAATTCCCATTGAAGCTTGAGCAGGCAACCAGCTCTAAAGCAGAGGTGAGGTATTCTCTGCTTGTGAGAAATGATTAAATATGGCTTTATATATAAAAAAAATCTACTTTTTACGAGGAGGCTGAAAGATTTAAACAAGTTATTGTTTGTGGAATATGGCATATACTGTTACACATCAATTATAATTGCAAGAACATATATTATACTACATTGCAATTAAAAACGCACAATATGCAAATGATTACTTGGAAGCTGTCAGGTCTATCGCATGAAACTTGGTTGTGTTCATGGAGGGTTTGCTTTGTTGAAACAATAACAGGCTTAGTTATTCCATGTTAATAAGTTACACAAATAAAGTTTACTTATGTATGGGAATACACCTTTATTTAAGACTCATGAAACATACATAGTCTTTAAAAACTATTAAAGCTATAATCATGAGAAGAAAAACTGCCCATTGCCCATACAAAATGTATTTATAATTGTACAATTAACAATATAACATGTACACTCCGTAAAATATTCCTTTACGAAAAATATACAAAATATACACAACCAGAAAAACAGAGGCAATTTGAAATCTTCAACGCTAGTACATAAACAGCTTTAAAAAAGCAGCACAATGATTGACAAACTGCAACAGGTACAGGCTAGACATAATCAACTGGCTTCCAATGAAAGATTATTGAATTTTTACCTGAGTTTACGTGTCATTATAGGCGCAGCTTTTAAAGAATCAGGTTTGTAATATTTTTGTATTAATTGGCAAAAGTTGAATAATTTTTCAGTTTTAATGAGGTTAAAACCCTTCTCTGAATAAGTAAAAAAGTAAAAGTTCAACCAATGCCTTATCCAACATGGAGCCTTCAAAACAGTGGTCTTTCTTAACTTAAAAAAAAAGACACCAAGATAAATGTAAAGCCTTTTAAAAACAAATTGTTTGAAAAATGTACTTTCATGCTTCCTGCCAATGCAGTTAATTTCATAAACTCAAAATAATCCTTTGATAAGATCTGAATCAATTCTAAGAATTAAAATAAGCATACATTTTAGATTTGAATGAAATTTTAGTTCTAGAAATGGACAAAAAAAGAGAGGTGGGAGTATAATAAAATTGCTGACAGATATTGGTAACAAGTGTACCATACTGTTTATATTGCAATAATCATATCTGCAGAGGTAGAGAGAGAGTGTGTGTGTGTGTGTGTGTGTGTGTGTGTGTGTGTGTGCGTGTTGTCCTGCGAAGCAGCTTGAATTCATTCTTCTCACATCAAAAAGACCAACAGGAGACCTGGCTTTGAGTCAGTGAACCTGAGAGATAAAGACAGGTGAAAGGGTGGGTGAGGTTGTCATGCATGTGTGTTTTGCATATTGTGTGTGTGTATATACTTGTAGTGTCTGTTGGCGAGGTAGTCTATGACGGCAGGGCGGATGCGAGCCACGCCCCCTTGGCTGTGGTTCCCTCTTCCTGTGATGACAGAGAGCTGAGGTCGACACAAACCCTGCTCACACTCTGCGCAGAAAGAAGCCAATGAAGAACAAAACAAGCGTTCAGGTTAAACGAGTGCAGCCGCAAACCCACCCGCGATTCAGCGCTAAGAAAGAGAGCCAATTTATCTTCTCTTGTACATATTGTTCGTTACCTGCGGTTTTGTCCTGTAAGACCTGTGCAAGATGCTCCAAGGCCTCATTTACATGCAGCCCATGGAGGTCCAGGATGTTATTTGGCAGCAGCGAGGCGTTGACCCTCTCAAAAATCTGAACTGCTGCACGGTGATTGGCTTCGTGCATCCGCTTACCGTGCAGGTGTCCCTATTAGAGGTGGAGAATTTTATCTGCTGTGATGGCAGAATGTCTCGACGACAACAAAAAGAGCCGCAACAGTGTAATCCCACATCCCAATAGAAATATACTTCACAGGAGTTGCAGTAAAACATTGGGATCCTCACCTGCTGTGCATAGAATGAGGCTAATTGTTTACGTCCTTGCTTGAAGGCCTCTGCAGCCTTGGACAAGCTCTCAAGCTGTCGGCATTTCTGTAGGCTGGCCTCGGCCCGGAAGTCTTCGTACTGCGGGTCCTCTGTGTCTTGATAGTTGGGTACATTTGACTCTCGGGGTTTCTGCCTCCGACATTTAAAGAGGGACAAAGTTATCAGTTAAATGTGTAGTTGTACAATCGATTGAAGATACTGAAGTTTTAGCAGTAACTATGCTTCCATTTTTAGCGTAAGTATGCCTGACACCGTTATCAGACAGTTTGAGAAGTGAAGAAAAAAAAGCTTTGCTGTGATTGGAGTGAATAAAATAAATGGTAAAATCCTAAAGTACTTTTGTGAATCTGTAAACTGAGACCGGTTTTAACGTTCTCTCTGTTCCACTGCTCGTTGCGTTTGCTTTGTGAATACCGTACCCTTTCTCGGTCCTTGCTTGCCGGTCTACGGTGGTCCGACTGGGGTGCCTCTGGTGCGACCACGGTCTTCACGGGCTCATTGATCAGCAGCGAGTGAAGGAAAAGCTCTGTCTGGCTGAGGTTGTAGCTGTAAATCCATAGAGAGATGTCTCAGGAGCATAGAACTGTACATCAGCTTATAGTTACAACACATTTATCTCTTGATAATTCAGTGCCGGATTACTTCACCCACCTCAGACCAGAAACATATTTGAATTCTCATCACAGTATAACAATGAAGTACAGCCGATATTTATATAGTGACCCTAACCCCCAGGTGTGGACAATTCCATGACTCACAGGGCACTTTGATCACTTTTCTTATTTTGGTAAATTCCATTCTGGGCTTTGGAAAGAGCCAGTGGAGAGACGCTAATATGAAAAAGTAGATTCTCTTAAACATTAGTTGTGGTCAGTGCATGTGCAGCAGCATTCTGTTTCAGACAACAAAGTTTCTTCAGACCTAATGAAGCTGTTTTCTCACTTGTGGTCTCTCAAGATGTCTTGAAGGAAATGCCGGTCGATGCTGGGAAAGAGCGAGTACAGCTGGTTTTCCTGTAGCTGGGTGGCCCCATTACGGCGGTCGAGACCTGCACGACTCTGAAAGAAGAGTTGAAAGGAGTTAGGACAACCAGGTAATCAATACCGATGACGCTTCACAGAAAGGAAGTGGAATTGGTTGTGTGCTACCTTTGCCACGTTCTCCTGCAAAGCCCGTTCCTCCTTCATGATGTCTCTGAGAGAGGCGTGTGGCTGGGAAACACTCCAGTGGTTCATTAATGGCATCAGACCACGGACATCGTCTCCTAATGCAGAGCCATCTGCACCTATTAGGTAAGGCGCCGATGGCGTCTGGTCCTGCGGTCCAGGTTTGGCCACCCGTGACTCACCCCAGCGTTCTGAACCTGCACATTGAAAGGGTGACAATCAATGCTTGAAAAACTAAATGATGCTGTGTCAGCCAGATGTTGTAATTGGAAAGAATGGCAGCTTAGTTTATTTGAATGCTAAAGTGGCTCCGTTAAAAGGTAGGCTTTTCAATTCAGGGTGAATCAACAAAATAAACAGAGATAAAAACCTTCATGGTTTAACAACAGACTGAGATCAACTGCTGGAATGCAGGTTTATTTTTGCGTATGTGTGCATTTACTTAAATTGATCATATGCTGCTGTTATCGTTCCATGATGCACTAGGGATTTTGAAGTTTAAGCCCAGTGTGTGTGTGTGTGTGTGTGTGTGTGTGTGTGTGTGTCTGAATGTACGTGTGAACGTACTTTCCTGAAGCAAATGAAAAGAAAGCAATGCTCGTCGCTGCTTTTCCTGTAAAACGGTAAGCAAAGCAAAAAACGTGAATAAAACAATGATACTTTACCAGCATATAGTTTCTTAAAACATTATCACGAATTTGTAGTAGTTATTCGGCTCCTTGATGGATGCGACAGCAATATTGAATCTACTTTTTAAGTCATTTTTGATCAATGCCAGGGTGAAGCATCTGCAGATTATAATTCTGTTCTCTGTATATTTGTGCTAACTGCGATGTAGTTATTATAGATCATAAAAGCTGGCCACTCACCTGAATGGTCGTCTTCCACTTCTGGTGGAGCAGTTTAGCCAGGTTCAAATCCATCTGCACTGCATAGTCATCAGAGGAGCACGAGCCTGAACGCAGTAGAGCAGGGAGAACGGCTAAACAGGAAGGCGGGCTCTACGCAGCAAGTGATCAGAGATTTTTGCTAAACTGTGTTTTTTTTTTTACTTCATTCTACACATAACTAATATTATTTTTCTCTTCAAGGACAGGCTGACAGCAGATTTTCGGCTAAATACAAACACATTGGTCTCATAGATAACGACACAAGACTACGGGAGGAGATGATGTTTGAGCGATGAAGTTGATGACCCTACATTAAGGTCATTTAAGCACTGAATCTAGAATCTGAGAAGTTTGTTTCGGTGCCTCCTGTGTGATATCTACCTGGGTCAATGCCAACAGGACCAAACAGTTCAGCTAGCTGTAACGCTACTTCAGTGGGTAGCTTCAGCTCCACGCTCTGGATGTCCAGGTGTAGAAACCTTCCCTCTTTGATGTGCCTCCTTTCAGACTTCTCTTGCTCTGTCTGTCGTCCCTCGCTCTCGATCTTGTCCGGCTCGGCCTGCGGCGGCCGGCGGACGTCTTCGGTGCTCAAGTCTTCAATCATAAAGCGATCGTCCACGCGCCCACCCAAAGCACCGCCTTCTGGGTCGCCTTCTAAAGCCGCTTCTTGTTCAGTGTCGTTAAATAGCGCTCCCGTTTGAGCAGACCCCGGCAAGTGTGAGGCTGCGTCAGGATGATCTTTCTTTTCAATGGGAACAGCTGCAACTGCAAAACGTTGCACGTCAGCGTTACTGGAGTTCTCATTTGCAGCTTTTTTAGCCCCAAAGATCGACCACTGAGGCCCCACCTCAAGTCCAGCTGGCCACGGTTCAGCGTGATGTTTGTTGAACGCATCATGACGCATCCCGGTTTCTACAGGGCGGCCGGGATCTCCACTCAGACCGGGAGCGTCCTCGTCTTCTTCCCCTACTGCCTCACCCTCGTCGATTTTCTCTGTGTCGTCTTTAAAGAACTCCTCTTCAGAATCGAGCAGCAGGTTAGTGGTCCATTCCAGGTCCTGATGGCAATCGTCATACAGATCCTTCAATGTATCGAAACTAACCAGTTTGAAATGGCGGCTGAGAATGCGAAGACTGTCAAGTCGGTCTTGAGTCACAAGCTCTCTCTCCTCCACCTGTGTGCTCTTCTCATGCCCAACATGGTAGGGCACCTCTCTGTGGATGGAGGAATTAACTGCAGGAATTATAGCCGGCAATCCCGGTACAAAGCGGGAAGAATCACCAGACAGCACGACAGCGCCGCTCGGCTGGCTGCACGCAGCGTTCGAGCTTCCACCGGCGCTCTCCTGATGATTCAGGCGCCAAACGAGGGCAAAGTCTTGAGGTTCTGTCTGTGCATGGCAGCCCGTGTCTACAGCAGGAAGTGGACACGGTGGCTGTGGCTGCGCTTCAGACTCAGACTCAGGAAAGAGTTTAAGGTTTTGCGAAAGGCTCGGGCTGCAGTTAAGACTGGATGCAGACTTGATATCTAAAATGAAGCTGTTCTCATTCTGAACGGTGTCGTCAGGACACTCGAGGCTATTTCCTGAAGGGGGACAGTTCTGAGTAAAGGTGAGGGCGAGCTTGCAGTGTCTCCCTGATCGACGGCCCTGACGCCTCCTATCCTGACTGCCTCCACTGAACGCTCCGACACCCTCAGACGTAGGACTCTGAATCACTTCACCACTGACATTAGACTCAAATGTAGTCTCTCTGCTATTCTCTGTGCACTTGTTCGGGTCCACGTCTGCAGGACTATTATTTTGCTCTGTACCAGCCGCGTCTTCAACACTGCAACGCTCCGCTTCATTATGGTTTACATTTGCCTCTACAGGTTTGGAGAGAACGAGTGAATCCGCGACATTTTCTTCTCTTTCGCTGCTCACTTTATTTTCAGTCCGAGGTGCTTCGCAGAGATCGATTGGAGGCTGAGTAACCTGACAGGATTCAGCGGTCTTCCAGTTTAACACACAGTCAGGTAATTCACTTCGGCTGCTGTTATTCCGTTCCGTGTTTTGCTCTCTCTCTTCACTGCTCGATCTAATGCGACAGGATTCCACCAAACTGCAGCCGGCTTCCTCTTCCTTCTCAAATTCTCCTCCAGAACTCAAGGACAGGGAAGACAAAGGGGAAGAGCCAGTTTCGTTGGCTACACCCGTCTGAATGAGATCAAGGAGCTTCTGAAACTCCGTCACATTGGGGCCTGACTGCGCTTTTGTTACTTTAGCTTCTTGAGAGGCTTCGTCTTTATCTCCCCGTCTTTCTCTTCTCCTCGCCTGACGCTGCTCAAGTGATTCCTGAGAGGGCCAATCTCCAACAAAACCCAACACCTTAATGTTTCCCTTCTCTCCATCGTCCCTGATAATCTCATCTTCTGCTGCTGCTTCTTCTTCCTCTGTGACCGTTTTCTCCCTTGCCTCGCTGTCTGACTGGTGAGCATCTTTCACCAGGTCAGCAGGCTCCGTCCTACTTGGCCTTTCTCTCTTCACGCTTTGCCCAATAGACTCAGAGAACATCATAGTAACTTCATCCCCACGATGATCTTCGTTCATCACCAATTCAACGATACAATCTGGGATTTTCTGATCTCCAGCTGGATGAGCGCGCTGCAATTGGGCTTCTGAGTCCAAATCCAATTTCCCAAAGTTTACGTCATCGTTTCCGTCAGACACTTCTGGGTTTTCTGGGGGACTTCCAGTAGGACGGATATTGAGGGATTCCGTAGATTTATGGGTGGCATTCTCCGGTATTTCTGCTTCACTGGGATGATCGATGGATGACACGTCAGGGAGGGAGGCAAACAGTTGTGGGTGGGATTGTTTACATTCCTCTGTTGATTTAGGCAGCCCTATGAGGTCAGGACAAGTTGCTTCAGAAGATACCAACCTAAAGAAAACAGGAACGATATGAAGGTTGGAATCATCATGACAAATAATGGGCAGAGCAAACGGTCAGTTACTCATTAAAGTTGATTGTAACGACAGTTTTCATCAAAAGGCTTTTATTTACTATTTGCATAATGTATCTTACTATCAGTAGCATCTCTCAGAATGTGAATGTATGCGTATAAGCACGCATCAGTGAGGTTGGGTCACACGACCACACATCAATATCTGCTGAGCAGTTTACAACTAAATCAATGGCCGTTCTGCTGCATTCAAATGGACTCATGTATATGTCAAAACAGACACAAAGTGTCGCGTGTAGCTTGTAGCAGATCAGCGGCACTCACGGTGGACTTCTGTTGTTGGAAGCAAGGCGCTGTTTAAAGTCGGGCATCTGTGAACCAATGATGGATTGAACTGTAACAAAGCGCTCGAATCCGTCGAGCATTCGTCGGATTTTCTCCACTGGCACATTGTGTGAAGTGCGTCTGCAAGTGCATAAGAACACACATGAACAAATGGATACTGGCATCTCTCCTCCACCAGTTCATCTGCCTGTACGCTCGTCTTGGCCTTTCTTTTACACCGACCACTTCACTGGATGGCTGACTTAAACTCCTGTCTCTTCTGCAACCTCCATTCCCTCCATCCTCACTGTTTCACTGTCCTCCTTCACATTCACACATACAGGATGTACAGTGGAACCTCGGTTCTCGAACGAAATTTGTTCCGTAACACTGTTCGAAAACCTAAAAAGATTTTCACAAATTTAAACTATATTTCCCATAAGAAATAATGGAAACCAGATTAATCCGTTCCTACGCACCAGATAAATTCCCAGTTACAGGTCGATCAAACTGAACCTAATCGGCCTTCGTTTGCGTGTCTACGGTTCGCTTCGGCGCCACTCGTGTGTTCGGACTCCGAAAATCTGTCATTTTAAGCTCAACTGTTTTGGTCAGGACACAGTCGTTCGAGAACCGAGGTTCCACTGTACATGTGGAAGTGCAGAAAAACGTTCAGCTTCCCTTTGACATGAAAAGGGAATTTTACTGTAATTTCTCTCTCTCTCTCACCTCTCCAGTTCTCTGGGCTTGTTCTTCCACCAGGTGTCCGGTTCTCGGAAGAGTATCTCGTATAAATGTTTCATTGCCTAGGACAGACCGGTTACAAAAGGGGGCTCAAACCTAACCCATTTTCATTTTCGTGAACTGAGTTATTGACAAATGAACCTGTTCCCACATGCAATCTGTCATCATATTATCTGTACTGCATGCAAGCTGACTGACCTGCACTACATAGGGTCTCATCTCCCAGCCCTGCATATTAGTGTTGTCAATGATGATGGGGCTAACACCCGTTTCAAAAGCTTCCTTGGCTTCAGAATAAAGTTCATCCAAGAGAGAAAGGGCAAGAAAAAAGAAAAGACGTTGTGTTACTACAACTGCAGAAAAACAAGAAAACACTTAAACAGAAACAATTGTAAGCAACTGCATATCGAAATATTGATTCAACTTCGTCAAGGAATTTTGAAAAGACAGCACATCGGTTGTTGTTGTTTACCTCGTTTGTGGTTCCACTCATGGGCCTCCCCGACAGCAGAGGGGTCAAACTGATATTTTCCATGGCGATAGAAATAGTCATCGGTGGACAGTATAACACCAGCTGGGTTATGCTCAACTAGGGCCCTGCACACATACAGACATGTAAACATACACAGTGTAGCAAAAAGTCCAAAAGTCAAAGACGCTTGAGAAACTGCAGCTTTTACAATGTTTCTAAATTTATCTTTCTGTCTTGGTAAAAAAAAATCCTGCTTGTTCCAAGGTTGTGGCTAAATTATTACACACACACACGGTATTTACAATATTATATCACGTTAGCAAAACATTTGTTTGTATTGTTAGTGAGGGTAAACCAATAACCTTACCTTGCCGTGGTTGACTTGCCAGAGCCTGGAGCGCCACGGAGTAGCAAAAGGACCTTCCCTTGCAGTCGAATCCTATTGTGCTGGGCTTTAGTTTGAGGGGCTGGCAGGACCCAAGACCTCGGAATACTGGTGACAAGTTCGAGAGGAACTTGGCTGACGGCGCCCTGACCCAACCAGTGAGGATGCCTGGGCTGGCCGGGCCAGTTGGACGGTGACTGAGCAAAAGGGGTAATAAATGCTGGCCGCTGGTTTTCATGAACCCAGGGGGTAAACGCCGGTGCGTCCGTATTCCAGGGTGATTGCAAGCATCCAAGTGGCTCCTGATTCGATAGGTTCGCCTTAGATCTTGCTCCCCCGACCATCACTTTAGAGGGCATTAGCTCAGTCTTATCTGAAAGAGCGTATGACAGGTCTTGCTTTTTATATAGTTGAAAAGCCGAGGGACGTCCTGAAGACGTCAGATCAAAAGGAGGCTTTGGCCTGTCTGCGGGCGTCTCGGCTATTAAGTGTGTGAAATCAATCACTGGCTGCTGCTCCTCAGCAGTCTTCTCTTCCAAAGAGCTGATCTGATCGAGTGGGGAGGAAACACCAGAAATGTGCTCAACCGAGCCTTGAGAAGGATCTCCAGAGCCGGGCTGCAGACTCGGCTGAAGCAGCTCAGGGAGGGCCTGCTCTGGGATTGGTGGTGACGGGGAAGTAGATAAATACTGGTTGTTGTCGTGTTGCTTGGTGATTACTTCTAGCTCCTGATCAACAACCAGGTCCAGCTCTTCTGACAGGAGGCCGACAGCCGAAGGAGAGGAGGGAAGCCGTGGCGATCGAGATGGGTCTGAGTCTGGTGACGATTCAGAAAAATGATGTTGGCCAAGCAGAGCTGCAGCAGTGTGCTCAAAACCGGAGACAGAAGAGCATGCGGGGTCTGCGACTTCAGCAGCCACAGACAGCTCCAAAAGTGAATCCATCGCATTTTCAACTGGAACACAAAGAAAGCGAAGACACCAAGAAAAATGATAGAATGAGTTGAGTTAACTCTAATTCATTTAAGCCTTTAACATGCATGCGTGAATAATTGTCTCACATAAAACAATAAAGAAAAGCCACGTCATAAAAACTCGCAGTGTCACCAACCCACAATCATTACAGTAACAAGAACAGCAGCATGTGTGCGCTGGACTGGATGAAACCTGTTTGCTTCTACTGTTTGTTTTCAATAAGTGAAAATAACAACTTAGTTTAAGACTTTGCTACGGGAATTAGTTGCAAAAATAACTCTGCTGTAACCTTTGATCTTTATACAGTACGCATGCTATTTAGGCGCTTAGTAGATAGCGTGTAGGTGTCTCGGGCAAAGAGCATAAAAATGCAACATCTATGGCAACATGAGGAAAACTGCTCACGTTGCCAGGGTGATGAATGTTCACCATTCCACAACTCTTGTGTCTAGGCCAGCCTCACGCAGCAAAGAGAAAAAACAACTCCTCCTTGCAGTCTGGCTGATCATGTGTCATGTTCCAGAATCAGGATGAATGCATCTTCTTGCTGCACCTCACAGACAGGTTTCCAACAGCAAACAGCAAATGAGGGCAGCTCTAACTGAAGACTGCTCCCACATCTCACGGGACGTACCATCAAGAGATTGTGAGAGTCCACGGAGAGCAGGATTACTGCTGTTATTAAAACTGCTGCAGGACACACTAATTAATAATAAATAAGATCCAGTTGTATCACCTGAGAAATACATTTGTCTTATTACATGTTTGGAGATATTTTATATATCTTTGATTAGGAGAATCATTAAATCGAATTATGAAACATATTCTTGATATTTGCAGTGGTGTGTTTTTAGACAAAGTGCAATAAACCCCATACGAGCTAGCCAGAGAATCAGACAGCACAAGTCTTTTACTATTCCCAGGATCCAGATACCTTTAAAGTCACACTCGAACAGCACCATGTCTATAACTTCGGGCTCCAGGTGTGAGAACATTCCGTGCAGGTTTTTCACGAGTATCTCTTTACGTGAACTGAACAGCGAGCCGCCGGATCCCCCATAGCGTCGATTGTCCGTGTTGTAGCCGAGGCTTCCCTCTTCTGGCGGCCCACCGGGGGGGGCTCTGGCCGGGCTATGGCCGCTTTTCTTTCTCCGAGGCATTCCGTGACCGTGGAGCGGAGCCGCCGGCCTATCTGGTTGAGCTAACTGAGCAGCGAAGGCTTCTGTGCGGGTGATCCAGAGGTAACTACACGCTCCTGTAAAGTAACGAAACGGTATCGATATCTAACTGCACACCAGGCGGTGAAAACACACGCCAAAAAAGATAAATACTTTTCAAGTCGAGCAAAAATGTGATTAACCGGAAGTCAACACAATGACGTCGATGTTGATTTCCGGTTTTGAGATTCAAAACGGTGTTTCAATCAATGGCTGCTGATACTGTATCTAAACTGGGTAAGGGTTAATAAAGTCAAATTAAAATTAGAAATATTTTGTTTCCTGCGTTCCAAATATTAATATGCTCGAAGCACAAATATATGAAAATAACTAAAATACTTTTTTTTAAGTAGACTTTGGTGATGAGATTTGAAATGCAAGGGATACCCGTATAAGAAAAAGCTGTATTTCATGCGAAAAATCCAATTCAGTTTCTACCTTAAAAACAAGTTATATATATATATATATATAAAACTTGTTTATATATATATGTATGAAGGGAAAGTTTAGCACACATTTTTTTGGTGGTTTGATCACTTTTGGGGGGATTAGTATCGAATGTGAATATATATTTTACCCCATGCTTGTGGATGAACCCACACTCCAATAAAAACACACAGACAATGCATTAAAAGAAAACATCTGCAAGAAAGCCATGACTGGGATTATGGTGGTTTAAGAGTTCTGTTATTGGCTGGTTACTGTTTATCAGCTGTCAGATAAATCCGGTGGAGTCTACATATAGAAACATTGTGATTTAATGCATGGATTAGAGTTACATGTCTCTCAACATGGGTTGTTAAATGACTATAACACCCACAACCCAGACACATCTAAATGTATTGTAGTACAATTATGCACAAATTCGTTAAATATTGTTGAAAGAAGTCTTGCAGGACTGCAGAAATGTCACACCATAGTTTATTTGACATGGTTATGAATACAATTTATGAAGAAAATGTGCAATTAGACTGAAGGACGTGAAGTGTGCTTCTGACTCCCGCCATGTATTTTATATTGCAGTGCCTCTGTCATACCGAAGGGGGCGCTCTGTCCTCATCCTTCACATAGAACACTGACTGACTGAACGGAGAGAGCTTTGTGCCGAAAACTAAACCCAACCTGTGTCAGACTAATGAATTAAAACGGCCCACTTGAGAGGTAAATACTAGCGAGGAGACGCTTGGCAGATATCCCGCGGATTTATTCGAAGTTGCGTATTCGAAAAGATATCCATTTTGCATTTGTTAATGTGTTCTAAATCCTCCGTGGGGGCAAGTTGCTGGTGAGAGGAGCGCTCAGGGCTATGGTAGCAGCCCTTCTTCGACTGTAAACTAGCGGCAGTACGGAGCCATGCGTCGAAGTTAAAAAAAAGACAGTAACAAGTAAAGCGGCTTCGTTTTTAAACTCCACAAAGTAGTTGCATTTGTTGGAAAATGAAGGAACTGAGCACGACCGTAGCCATTTAGCCACAGACGAACGGACAGTTCACTTCCTCTGTGATTGTCGATAGCTGGTGATGTGACGGGTACCCGAGTAGTTTGCGGCCTAGAATAGCAAAAGTAGGCTAGCGTGTTAGCTAGCAATGCTAGCCGCTCTCTGCTAACATTGGTTCCTTCACGCAAAACATTAGCCGCTAGCTAATGATGTTTTCGCTGCGCGTAGCTAGCTAGTTTGATAGCATGAGCTATACCGGCTACTTGTGTTGTTTTAAAAAAAAAAAATTCTGACAGCGCAGCAGATCAAATGGTTGTTCTGTTCGCGAAGCGGACGCGGAGATAGTTTGTGTGGCTAGCGATATGCGATGCTTGGGGAGAAACGTACGGGAAATACGGAGATGGTGTTTAGCTGGAGTGTTTAGCGTGCGGTCTGATAGCATGCGCGACGCGGGGTTAGCCCCGTACTTTCTGTACAACAAGTACTCTTCACGAGGATGTTATCAAGCATGAAGGGAGGCTGTTCACTATTTTTACGACCGTAATCGATAGTTGGCAATGGAGAATGATGCTTGATTTGGGGTTTCGGTGAGTGTGATAGCATGGCTGTGTTGAACTTTTGTTTTCTGACCCATAGAGGCCAGTAGAAGACCGTGTGGATCCCACATAAACAAGCATGGAGTTCCCACAACAGCAGAAACCGGCGGGGGATGGAAAAATCATCTACCCGCCCGGAGTGAAGGAGATTACAGATAAAATCAGCAACGACGAGGTCGTCAAACGATTGAAGGTAGGCCGATGCCGTTCGGAGTTATTGTAAATATATGCGTCAACCTTATTTATCAAGGTCCAGAATCCGGCACAATCCCAAAAACCCTTATAAATGTGTGAACTGTGGTGTGTTAAACCTTTCTTACACGGGAGCATTTCTCCTCTGTGAGCACACTCAGATTATTCTCCCCCCCCCCTATCATGGGTCGCCACAGCAAATCAACGTTCTCCACTTCACCCTGTCCTTTGCATCGCTCTCCCCGAACACCAGCCCCTCTCATGTCCTCCCTCACTACGTCCATGTATCTTCTCCTGGGTCGTCCTCTAGTCCTGTTCCCTGGCAGCTCCATCCTCAGCATTCCTTCTACCGATATAGTCCCCGTCTCTCCTCCAAACCATCAAACCATCAAAGCCTGGCCTCTGTCCTCATCTCCAAGACGTCTAACCTTCACTGTCCCTCTTATTGTCTCATTTCTAATCCGATCCAACCTGGTCACCCCCAAGGAGAACCTCAGCATCTTCATCTCCACCACCACACTCAGTTACTGCAAGTAGAAAACCTTGCTAGATGGTTCTCCTCCTGTTTGGATAGAACTGAAATAGTTGAACCCTTGTGATTAACTTGGATGATGAGGCCCTGTGTCGTGGGGATAAATGTTGCAAATAACTTGGTGTCACGCACAGAATTTGTTTAACTCCATGCAGTGGGTGGAATATCCATTTCGACGTTTCAACTTGTTTCCATACAATATGCAAATGTTTAGTATCCTTCTTCTTCTTCTGCCGCATGTCCTTAGACCTTCAGCTCTGTTGCAGCGAGCCGGTCCGGTGTGTCGTTATCCAAGCTAATTAGAATAGTCACAAATAGATTTTTTGTGAATATGTAGAATTTTGTAATGTTTCCAGTTTTTACCTGTGATGCACTATTTTGCTTTCAGAGTATTTTAACTGGGCATAGAGCAGTTGAATGAAAAGTTGTGAGATTAGAGTGTTTGATCATCTTTTTTTTCGTGCGTTAATGTGGTAGACAAACATTTGAAAGTTGGGTTCTAGCATTCCCTGCAGGTCTTTCCCTGCTAAACCTGTAAAGTGCCTTGAGGTAACCTTCAGTTGTGATCTGACGCTATATAAATAAAAATGAATTGAAAGCACCTTACAAAGGCTGGATCAACAGGTTCCAGTAACTGCCTGATTAAAATGAGCGTACAGGTTCACCTTGCAGCCATGTGGAATTACAGTACACCGGTTACCTTCCAAATTATGGACAAACTTATGCTAAATTATGCTTATGAAGAAAGGCTCTTCTGAACGTTCAGTGTTGCCGATCAATGTCCCGAGTTGAGATGAGATCATCTGTAGCAACACATCCAATTCAGTATCTTTTAGATTTTATGTCATCAAACTGTTGGAGCATCTACAAAGACGAAGTTTAAGAACCATCCTGTATTCACGCGTTTCTTCTTTTCAATGTAGTAAGACGAGATCAAATTTGTTTTAGCCTTAAATTTGCTTTGATTTTTGGGGCTTTCTGCATGTGTAGTGCCTCCGCCAGCTGGGTTGTGACTGTTTCTGCTAGGAACGCAGAGGTGTGTGTGTGTGAGTGTGTGTGTGTGTGTGCGTGTGTGTGTGTGTGTGTGTGTGTGTGTGGTGTTCTGCAGCCTGATCCAGCAGCTTTCCCCATCCCCCATGCCTGCTGGCTGCTTGGCGGTTAAGGGAGACTCACTGCTCTGACTTGCTTCTCTTATGTGCACACGTAGAAGTCGTCACACTTCCAAAGGAAGTGGTTAGGGTACGTCTGACCAACGTTGGGTTAGTACTGAACACTGTACTGTTAGAAGGTATCAACAGTATAACGTTGATACTACGACAAAGATGCTTTAAAGCTGTCTGTGCCCAAAGACGCATGTCTGAGTGAATAACAAAAGCCACATTCACGCAGTCTTTTCGTTTTAGGGTGGTACTGGTTTGAATTCTGCATGGAATTTCTGTATGAACATAATGAAAGTATAATGGGGGGGTCTATTGTGTTCTCCTCTGTTTTTGCGTTTAATGACAGTAATGTCACAGCGTTATAAACTATGGAATCTTGTGAGATGCAAAGAAATCTCTTTTTTGTGTGCGTATGAACGACAGAATTCCAGAGTTATATCAGCCAAAGAAACATATGAAGTTGGTCGTGTGGGTCCGTTTTGAATACCTGCTAAAAGAGCAGGGGGTCGAGGAAGAGAATAGATGTCCGGTCTGCAAAGCCTGCTGCCGGAAAGTCGCTGTGAAAGGCTTCGACGTGTTTCCTGAGTCCGGGAGACGAGTAACCGAATCCAGCATGTATTTTTATAGAACCTGACATGTTGTTTACCAAATCAGACATTTCATTGTGCCAGCTTTGTGGAAAAAGGGACGTAGAATCTCCATTATTCCTTGACTGCCTGTCAGACAGTTCAAAGAGGGCCTTAACACGCAGGGAAACGATACAGATTGATTTTTGTTATGACAGGGAAGAACTTAATTTCACGTAGCTCTCTGTTTTGCTACCAAGTCAGCCGTGGCCTGTGGAGGCTTGGACTCCACTAGACCCGCATGAAGAGCTATTGTAATTGTACTACTGTGAGACGCTGCCCACGCCTCCTCCCGGCCCCCCCGGTAAAGGTTCACCGCATGGTTAATATTGTTGACCTGTTTCACAGATGGTGGTGAAAACCTACATGGACATGGATCAGGACTCTGAAGAGGAGAAGCAGCAGTATCTCGCCCTGGCTCTCCACCTCGCCTCAGAGTTCTTTCTCAGGAACCCCAATAAAGATGTACGGCTGCTGGTGGCCTGCTGTCTGGCCGATATCTTCAGGATTTACGCTCCTGAAGCCCCGTACACCTCCCACGACAAACTCAAGGTTATGAACTGTCCTGAGAAAACGGCCCAATGCCGTCATATTAAAGGATTAAACCCTCCCCCCACGTTCATTTGTTCACACAATCGACTCAAATGCAGTTTTTTTTTTTTTTTTTTTGCAGGACATCTTCCTGTTCATCACCAGGCAGCTAAAGGGACTGGAAGACACCAAGAGTCCCCAGTTCAACAGATACTTCTACCTGCTTGAAGTGAGGATCCGCGCTCTTTCTCTTTCCTACTTTGATTCGAGCTGCTGCTGAGGGAATAACATTTGCTTGTGTCGTTTGCATCCTCTAGAATCTGGCGTGGGTGAAGTCCTATAACATATGTTTTGAGCTGGAGGACTGCAACGAAATCTTCATCCAGCTTTTCAAAACGCTCTTCTCTGTCATTAAGTAAGGCCAGTAAAGACGTGTGGATTTTATATATTAATACAAGGAGTAGTGAGGATAATAATGTTTTTTTTTGGCTTTTCTTCCATGTTTTATTAGACGACGCCTCAAAATGTACTCTTGTGTGTTTCTGTGTTTTCTGCAGTAACAGCCACAACCAGAAGGTGCAGATGCACATGATGGACCTGATGAATTCGATCATCATGGAGGGAGACGGAGTCACACAGGAGCTGCTGGATACCATCCTCATCAATCTCATCCCTGCACACAAAGTAGGAAACAGGAAATGCAATCGCACGTCGTGTTATCCATGCTGTATTGTAGTATTTTGTATGGCTGCCCTTGTCTGTGTGCACATATCTAACAGTCTGGCGATGGTCTATCTACATCTCAGCGGTCAGCAGAGAGAATTAATTAGATTGTCATTTTACTTTAATCCGGGATATAGTTTCCATATAAGGAAAGCATTCATTCTTTCAGATTTGTTTTTAATTTTACCGTATTGTAATTTTGTATGTGAAATTTGGCTTTTGCGTTCTTGCTTTATAATAAAATGTAGTAGTTATAGCTGGATATTATTTGTTGACATGTAGGTTTTTGCGATCATTACAACTTGAACAAAAAGCCTCTTCTGGAAATGAAGTGATCTATTTTGTGATAGATTGTTTTTAAATGAACAGCTTTTCTCAACTAAAGTTTTGCTTTAAAAAATATACATTTATCTTGTATATCTCTCCCATGCTCAGCTATTGTTGTTGTTTTTCTGTTGAATACAAACCACAAGCCTTAGGTTTTCATGCACTGATGAATGTGTGAACAAGGCTGAATGAACCAATCAATATTGAGCTTTTCTTTCCACAGAATCTAAACAAGCAAGCCTACGATCTCGCCAAGACTCTGCTGAAGAGGACTGTTCAAACGATAGAGACATGCATTGCAAACGTGAGCGGCAGACTCATTTCTCGTTTACTTAGTTTGTTTCGTTAAAAGCTGCATAAATCCTGGTCTGTCTCTACAGCGCTTCTTCTTCTGAATGTTTTTTTTTTCTTTTTTCTCTTTCAGTTCTTCAATCAGGTGTTGGTGATGGGCAAATCATCAGTCAGCGACCTTTCGGAGCACGTCTTTGATCTGATCCAGGAACTGTTTTCCATCGACCCTATGCTGCTCACGTCTGTCATGCCGCAACTGGAGTTCAAACTTAAGGTTAGCATTGCGCCGGCCACCAGGTGTTCGAGGCTGCACACCTTCTAGAGAAAGTGACTGGACGCATGAAATGAGCTCACCTTGCAGGTTGAAACGAGGGCCTGCTGACACACCGTAAACACCTATAATTTTCACTAGCTAAATAAGAGACGCACAAAAACATTTGCGGTAATGACAGGCTTGACGTCAGTCCTGCAGCAGGCGTCGCGTAACCAAGGTGATGCCGATGTTGTTGTTGTCAGAGCCCTGATTGTTGTAAAAAGTAAACTGAACCTGTTCCTGTTGCCAAGGAGTTTAACCGACATCTCCTATGCTTTGTTGCCTGCTCTCTGATAAGATAAGCCCCAAACACGCACCGAGCATTTAATTTCATGCCTTTCGTTTTGTCCTTGTAGAGCAACGATGGCGAGGAGCGTCTGGCTGTTGTGCGGTTGCTCGCTAAGCTGTTTGGGGCCAAAGATTCCGAGCTTGCCTCGCAGAACAGACCGCTGTGGCAGTGCTTCTTAGGACGGTGAGCTGCAGGAAACGCACTCGTGTTATAAGCTGTCGCTATCATACTCGCTCGCCCGATTCATCAGAATGTAACGCACAATTCAGCCGTCTTCATTACATAAAACTGGCGTTTCGCTCCAGGTTCAATGACATCCACGTTCCCGTCAGGCTGGAGTGCGTGAAGTTCGCCAGCCACTGTCTCATGAACCACCCAGACCTGGCCAAAGACCTGACAGGTGGGATTTCTAACGTTCTGACTGTCCCGCTGGAACTCCTCTTCCTCGCACTCTCCCTTTCTTTCTTTCTTTCTTTGCACATTATCCTCCAAACGGAAATGTGGGTCACATGCGTCCTCTCCATATTGTCCAATCAGAGTACCTAAAGGTGCGTTCCCACGATCCAGAGGAAGCTATCCGCCATGATGTCATCGTCACCATCATCAATGCGGGGAAGAAAGACCTCAACTTGGTCAATGACCAGCTGTTGAGCTTTGTTCGTGAGAGGACCTTAGACAAGAGGGTGAGACAAATATATACTCGTGTGGAGTGGCAGTGGTGAAGACACGACGGCAAGACTTTCCCCTCATTAGGAGGCTGCTTTTATCACACATGCTAATATTTGTTTGACATTACATTGCCCCCCCCCAGTGGCGAGTACGTAAGGAGGCCATGATGGGCCTGGCTCAGCTTTTTAAGAAATACTGTCTGCATCACGAAGCCGGGAAAGATTCAGCCCAGAAGATCAGCTGGATCAAAGACAAACTGCTCCACATTTACTATCAGAACAGCATCGACGACAAGTGAGCAAAAAACACACAGATATATAAAAAGATTTGTGTTTCAAAGATTATTGTCATCAAATTAAATTTTGTAAAATGAAAAGATAATTTCTAAATCAAAACTGAAAGTGACAACCAATCTAAGGACTTGACAACCGCTGTAAACATGTTCTCCCCTTCTGGTTCTTGGCTGCGAAATATGAATATTATTGAATGTTTCAACCACTTTCTCGCCCTGACCTGGTTGATATTTTTGATGTTTCAGCCCGTGTCGGCGTGACTTTGGTTACTTAATTTAGTTTACTCCCTGATGTCCGTTTTCACATAATTCACAATAACTTCTCTCTACAGGTTGTTAGTGGAGAAGATCTTCGCTCAGTACATGGTCCCTCACAATCTGGATACGGAGGAGAAGATGAAGTGTCTCTACTACCTGTATGCCTGCCTGGATACAAATGCTGTAAAGTCAGTAAACATGTCATGTTGACTCCTCAGAGCAAAACCCACGTTTTTAAATCGTACACGTGCACACTAAGCTGAAGGCGCTCATTTCCACCTTTTCATGGTTAAAAACACAGCTATCTATGGTCTACGACAGTAAACACTCTGAAATACAAATACATTTCACAAAGATAGTATATCCATTTTGTCACCTGTCTCTCTCATCTCTCTTGGTTTTGTTTGGCATTTCTTCTCAGGGCGCTGAATGAGATGTGGAAGTGTCAAAACATGTTGCGAGGTCTTGTCAAAGAGCTGCTGGACCTCCACAAACTGCCGGTTGTGAGTTAACACACACGCGCGCACACACACACACACACACACACACAGAAATCTCCATCTTCCTGGTTTCGTAATGCTTATTTTTCTCACTTTTCGTCCTGGTAGTCAGAGGCCAATAACACAGCCATGTTTGGGAAGCTGATGAGTATTGCAAGTAAGTTGGACACTGAATGTATATTTTTTTTCAGCACACACACACACACACGCACGCTGTCATTTCTTAGAAATAGGAAACTATATCATTGCATGTTCATTTGACATGATTTGTAGTTTTTTAATGTTGTGCTTTCAGAGAATCTCCCAGATGCTGGTAAGGCCCAGGACTTCATGAAGAAGTTCAACCAAGTCCTCGGCGAGGACGAAAAACTCCGAGTCCAGCTGGAGACGCTCATCAGCCCAACCTGCTCCTGCAAACAGGCGGAGATCTGTGTGGTGAGAGGACGTACACTTACCCGTTTGAGATGCATGCCTTTAACGGTTCGGCTGCAAAAACACACAATGTTTTAGCTTATTTTCCCTGCAGAGGCCAAGATGCCCTCAAGATAGCTTTAACTATCAGAGGACTATAAGAAAATAGTTAATTTAATCTTCTTTTTTTTAATGCATCCGCATATTTATTCCCCTCAACAAATATTGTGGTGTCAGGAAACACCGATGGTATAACACGGTTAGCTACGGCACGAATAGCGTCGGTCCATATCGAATTATACATATTTGGTTAAATATAAGACAGAAAAACATGCAGCTTCTGTGTTTGGTTTTATCATCGTTTTAGTTGTCACGTGATGAATATAGGAAATCTCCACCATGTTTGGATTTCAGCAGAATTTGATGTAAATGTTTACGTACAGGCACAATTCCATGAATTGAGATATAATTGATGTACCGTTTGCATCATCTGCAGAGGGAGATCACTCGGAAGTTGACTTTTCCCAAACAACCCACCAACCCATTCCTGGAGATGGTTAAATTCCTGCTGGAGCGCATAGCCCCAGTCCACATTGACTCTGAGGCCATCAGGTTAGTATTACAGAGGGGTTACGCCTCACAGCACGCCGCACGTGTGAGCAGAAGCCTAAATGTTCAAATCAATGAAGTGGCTAAATAATTCTGATCGAGACCGAAGGAGATGGAGTAGAATTGTGTTTAAGGTCGGTCTTGGATTCGTGTCAGAGCAGAAGTCAGTGTTCCTCTCTCTGGATGGAGGAAGCTATGAAGCTCATTGCCGCCACCACCATCAGGCTTTTCTCATTCACTGAGACACCTAGTGGTGGTTGGAGGTACTTGCAGGCCTTAGACGAGGAAGAGATTTAACCCTTTTTTGCTTTCTGGAAAAACGCCATTAGTGAGGAAGCATGCACGCCGAATGACTTCTTCTGGTTATTTTAGGCCGCGTGTTGATTTTTGTTATTCTTAATACATGAAATTAATTTCTTAAGTGGGCAGTTTTTCATGTAATACACTTGGGCTTAGATTAATTTAGTCAAGGCATGTTTTTACTTGTTGTTTGTTGTCTTTTAGCGCCCTGGTGAAGCTGCTAAACAAATCTATTGAAGGCACAGCTGACGATGATGAGGAGGGTGTCACCCCTGATACAGCCATTCGAGCTGGCCTGGAGCTACTCAAGGTATTGAGCGTGGAACAATCACGCTGTAATAGCAAGAAGGAAACGGCCAATAAACTGCATGTTTAATTGTGTATGACTAGTTTTAAAAGGTTCAAACGGTGAGATACTAGATTATACGTTATTACACGAACGAATACGAGAAAGTAAATGGGTTCTACCATTTCACTCTGTCTAGGTTCTGTCCTTCACACACCCCACAGCGTTCCACTCGGCAGAAACCTTTGAGTCTTTGCTTCAGTGTTTGAAGATGGAGGACGAGAAAGTGGCCGAGGCAGCCATCCATATCTTCAGAAACACGGGGCAAAAGATTGAGACGGAGCTGCAACAGATCCGATCGTAAGATAGAAATGATGCCGTGCTATAAAGTGCAAGTAATAAAATAAGAAAAATCAGTTTCATTTTGAAATGAGGATTATCTCATTCTTCAGTGATGCTTCGTAAAAGGTGAAAGACGTTAAAGTATGACAACGATGCTGCAGAGGCGCATTTCTGGCATTATTCACTCTGAAAGGAAGGGTCTCTTCTTTTTCTTAATGTCTGCTAATGTCTGTCAGGACTCTGATACCCATCTTGCATCAGAAAGCCAAGCGGGGGACCCCTCACCAGGCCAAGCAGGCTGTTCACTGTATCCATGCAATCTTTAACAATAAGGAAGTGCAGCTGGCCCAGATCTTTGAGGTATAACGTTTCCTAATCTAGTAGCTTTCATGAATACGTTTTGTTAAAATGCATTTAACCTCTTCTTTTCTTTTTCTCTCTCTCTCTCTTCTTCTTCACTCCCAGCCTTTGTCACGAAGTCTTAACGCAGATGTCCCAGAACAGCTCATCACCCCCCTTGTGTCTCTGGGACACATATCCATGCTGGCCCCAGATCAGTTTGCTTCCCCAATGAAGTCCATTGTGGCTAATTTTATTGTCAAGGACTTGCTCATGAACGACAGGGTGTGTGGAGTTCAAACTTTGTTTAAGTAACACTTTGCAGACTGGTTTGTGTTTTTGTATCTTTGACTGCGACGCCTCTTTGGGTCTCCAGACGGTTGGAAACAAGAATGGGAAGCTGTGGTCTACGGATGAGGAGGTTTCTCCCGAAGTCTTGGCTAAAGTGAGATGAACACACATCTACAAACAAAGAATCAACTGTTGTTGAATGTTTCTGTACGAATACCGGGATGATGTGTTGTAAAGATGGACGGCCACTGCTGCCCAATGTTTTTCTACTCTTCCTGTCCTCGCAGGTGCAGGCCATCAAGCTGCTGGTACGTTGGCTACTAGGAATGAAGAACAACCAATCCAAGTCGGCCAACTCCACCCTGCGGCTGCTGTCAGCCATGTTGGTCAGCGAGGGAGACCTCACGGAGCAGAAGAAGATCAGGTCATTTAGGGGAGATCTGTGGGGGGGGGGGGGGGGTGCGCAAGAGCTTAACGTCTTACTTTGGGTTCAATCATTGGAATGAATCCTGCATGACAAAATCTGGGGTGCGGTGAGAGAACTACTTTAATTTGTGTTTATATGCACGACTTCTTCCTCCGTGCAGTAAATCAGACATGTCTCGGCTGAGGTTGGCCGCCGGAGCCGCCATTATGAAGTTGGCCCAAGAGCCCTGCTACCATGACATCATCACGCCTGAACAGTTCCAGCTCTGCGGACTCGTCATCAACGTCAGTTTCACCGTCGCATCCTTTCGTTATAGATCTGTTTATCATTGTTCTAACGCTTTGGTACACTGAGAGTAGCTTATTGAGAGAATGTACCCATCACTTATGCTATGAGCAAAAGCCATGAGGTTCATAAGTAATGCATTACATGCATAAAAAGGGGGTGGGGGGGGTGGGGGGTCACACTAACCGGTGTTAATTGTGCTCTGGCTGCACGGCGCTTCCTTCACTTTGCTTGTGCCTTCCTCTGTGCAGGATGAGTGCTACCAGGTTCGTCAGATCTTCGCTCAGAAGCTGCACCTCGCGCTTGTGAAATTGCTGCTGCCTCTGGAGTACCTGGCCGTCTTTGCCCTGTGTGCCAAGGACCCGGTGAAGGAGCGCCGCGCCCATGCCCGGCAGTGCCTCCTGAAAAACATCTCTGTCCGTAGGGAGTACATCAAGCAGAATCCCCTCGCTCAGGGTCAGTGGTGGCGTCGGTTACGCCGGACTGCTGCCGCCATTTGGTTTATTTGTTCAGACCATGAAAGAGTACATATATATACCGTAATGTAAAGTACACTCTCTCTTCCTTCAGAGAAACTGGTCTCCCTCCTTCCTGAGTATGTCGTTCCGTATATGATCAACCTGCTGGCCCATGACCCGGACTTCACCAAACCACAGGAATACGACCAGCTAAAAGACATCAAAGAGTCAGTTTTACTTGTATTTTGTGAGCATTGTGAAAATGTCTTTATATATATAAAATAAAGACGGGATCAGACCAAATCCGTGACATGAAACGTGTTTGTTGTCCTCGTGCTAATAGGTGCCTGTGGTTCATGCTGGAAGTGCTGATGACCAAGAATGAGAACAACAGTCATGCTTTTCTCAGGAAGATGGTCGAGAACATCAAACAGACCAAGGATACACAGTGTCCTGATGATGCAAAGACCAATGAGGTAAATAAAATGTTTAATGGCCTTTTAAGGCAGGCGTGTGCAAGATACAAACAAGTTTATTTGAGATTTGAGCAACTTATCACTAGCATAGTGTTGACAGTTTTAGATTTTATAATAAATATATTTATAAAATGATTTACAGCTGGCTCTGCACCTTGATCTGGCGTTACCTGAACCCATCAAACTAACTAACTGCCGCTAACTACCAGCATAGAGAAAGAAAATGATGTGAAGGACACTTTAAAGGATGGAGGCACATAAGGACAGATTTTACTCTAAAGCGTTCTTAATATGAAGTACAAAAAAGCCACTATAAATGTTGACTGTAGCTTTATCAGATAGACCGCTGGGGTGCGTGGGTAATGTATGCTAATAACAGGGGACGCTCTCTTTCAGCATCCTCCCATCGAATGTCTTTACCTGACAGTGTCTCACGTTGTGGTTTCAGAAGCTGTACATCGTCTGTGACGTCGCTCTCTTCGTCATCGCCAATAAGAGCACCGCGTGTCACCTGGATTCTCCGAAAGACCCCGTCCTACCTTCCAAGTTCTTCCTCATACAAGACAAGGCAATACACACACACACACGTAGAAACGTGCACCGACACACAGCATAATTTAAAACTCCTAGTGATGAGTAGTAGATGAACACAGAGTGACATTTTAGTGGCTTAGCAGTTCATGTTTTCATCACCGCTTTCTTTCTGCAGGACTTCAAAAACGATAAAGAGTATTTGTCGACGGAGATGAGACAAATGCTGCTCACTGGAAAGGTAACTGCAAAAAACACTTGATCGTTTCACGTACGCTGCAAACTGTAGTGCGCCGTGAAAGGTCCTTTTAACGAAGCAACCCCCCCCCCCCACGGTGTGGGCAGGGCGGGCGGAGAGAACTGAATTATCGTGAATACTTTTACACACAAAGCGATCTCAAATATGACATTCTAGCCAGTCCAAACCTTTCGTTGTGCAGCCGAAACCAGCTCCGGTGTTGGGAGCTGTGAACAAGCCTCTGACGGTACCAGGGAGGAGGGTCTTCACCAAAACCACCGTCGCCACGGATACGGTCAGCAACACCAGCACCAACTCCCACCCGCTGAGCGCCGCGATCAGCAAGAACAGGTACGGACGCTCTCGCCCCCCCCACCTCGCCGCTCACACATGCCAAAGTAGCGCGTTCGTACGTGAACACCTCTTGTAATAACAGCAACGAAGCGACCGAGTCACCGGAGAGCCAAGCGCAGGAGAACAATGAGAACCCCGTCATCAAGAATGACGAGGTCAAGAAGGTAAGCGCAGACGGGACGCTCAGGGGACGGCTGGAATTACAGTTCCTGCAGGTTCATTTAGATTGAGCCTTCTTACAACTGCCCCCCCCCCCCCTGCAGGACGAGTCGAGTCAAATCAAGACCCCTGACGCCGAGACAGAAACATCGACTGTCAAACGGCGCGGCCGTCCACCTAAGACAGCAGCCGCTGCGCCCGCAGCAGCCGAGAAGGCGGGAGCAGCCGCGACAACGGGGAGCGGAACCGGCAGGGGAAGGAAGAGGGCGGCCGACCCGTCAGAGTCGGCCAACAGCAAGACGTCAAAGCAGCAGCAGAACGACGAAGGATCAAAGAGACAGATCGATTTGCAGAGGTGAGAATGTTTTCAAGTTAGGAGGGGTGCGGCGAAAAATCGATTTGGGCTTCGCGCCTAAAGGGAAAAATTAAATGACCTAGAAACGACTTGACAAGTAGGCCTGATTTTATTTTATTTTTATATCTTGAAATGAGCATGCTTAAGTTTTGAGGTCACACAGAAATGTCATCTTCCTACTTACCGTATATCATGCTACCCTTTTATTGTTTAAGCTAATGAGGATTATGCCAGTGTTTGGTTGTCCTGTGCATCGGTGTCATTTTCAGTCCGTTCTTTGATGTTTTTATTCTTCCTACAAACGTGTTGTTTTTCAGGTAAAGAGGAGAAGGGTGCAACTGAAGTCAAGACTGTAGAGAAACGGTCCAGACCTTCCTAATCAGCACACACACACACACACACACACACACACACACCACTCCTCCCGATCTAAAGCTTTCATGTACACATTATGGACCTTTCTTAAAACACACCACTGACATCCTAGAGGGGTTTAAATCCCTTATAGTTATGATTTGAAGCTTATTGTATGTAGGTCTTACTCAAAAAAAAAGCAAAAAAACATTTCCTTTGTGTGTGTGTCGCTCTTTTGCGGAGCCATTTTTAAGAAAAACAGGATGGACATTTTACAAACGTTTTAATCTGGTATGATTGTTGCTTATTAAATTACGTGGTAAAAATCTTACGATCTGTGTCCTGACCTCTTCCTTCTTTTGTGTGTCGGTTTTTATTTCGACTCGGTTGAATTTTGTACTTGCTGATTGGAAAGAACTGTTTAACTCCGAGTACCCAGGACCTGACAGAATCACAGCTAATGATAAAAAACTTTGAGATTTGTGTATTTAACAGATGTATCATACTTAATTTTTTATAAACTTTGGTATTTGTTACATGACATAATCTTGTTGTAGCACAGACATGGGCAAACTAAGGCCCGCGGGCCAAACACAGCCTGTTGGGCTATTTAATCTGGCCCGCCCAATTTATATCATTAAATAAAATGTTATTGTAATTAAACCTCATTCATTTGACCTTTTCCCTGTAATTTGTACAGTGAGCCCTGCATATTCATGCTTTGCTGCCTGTAAAAGGCCAAATCCTTTCATGTAATGTCTTTTACATGCCATTTATATTAGTTCACACAAAAACTCCATCTTTTCCTGACCCCTCTACCAAACTTTAGAACCCATTGTGGCCCGCGAGTCAAAACGTTTGCCCACCCCAGTAGCATCACAAGGCCACAGGAAGCCTTGGTGTTTCTGATTACCAGTGTTAATGGACACGTGTTCTGAGATCTGTTAATGCCTCAACTCGACTGCTTACTTAAGGGCTCTGAATTTGAGCTCTTTATTAAGTACTTCACTTTCGGATGCATGAATATTACTGTAGAAGTATGTGTTCATGTATTTTATTTGTACAGTATTTTGTTGGCTTTTTGTGAGTGGAATCCTTGCAGGATGACTGACAACATTTTCTGATGTGGTTTAAGTATGCCTATATATTTTTTATCCTCAAAAAATAAATGCTTTTAGATGTAAACGCTCAGTGCTTTCCTCTTGATAACCGTGTTTATAGCAAAGTTTTCAAAGAACGGGAGAAGAAACTTTTCACTTTCTTTTTTTATTAATCAAAGAGACATGACACTGTCACAATAAATAACCATGCTTCGTATACTGCTTTCTCCCGAGGCAACAGAAGAAAGGAAGTCTCAGTCCAAGTGGAGAAACTGCAAAGCAACAACCCCTTATTTAAAACTTCGTGCAACATTGTACATAATTTTTTCTTTTTCTTAGAAAATATAGATCAGCCATCAATGGTGCACTCGTATCAATACAGCTTTTTATCAGGAACCTAACTATTTACAAGTAAAGGAGATGGTGTGAGCGTTCTGTCGCTGACTTCTTCTTTTTTTGGCTCTGGTTGGAAACGCCACCGTGTAGTGGGGCAATAATATACCTCATCCCTCCCACTGCTCTACGCCAAGCGTTTAGCAGTCTCCACATACCGGTATGTGGAAATATGACTGTTTGATCAGGTACTAGTGATAAAGTGCCCACTTTCTGACCAAAGTCAGAACTGAGAGGGTGAACAGATGACCCAAAGCAGATGCCAGATGTCTGTTCAAGGCAGCTTTGGTTCTATGGAAAACTGGAAGAGCTGTGGCGGCTCTCTTTCCTCAGGTAAGAGTCTTGTGAGTTCCACAAGTCTGATGGGATGTTAAATGGAATCTATTCCCTATTAACACATCATTTGGCAAAATGAAAAGGCAGTGCAGGACCTGCATTGATGACAGACGAGGCTGGATTGTGATGTAGGAGAAATGACCTTCAGGGCGCCATCGAGGTCAGGGCTGAACATTTCCAATTAGAAAGAACCCATTGGGACATTTCAAGGGGTTTATAATGGGTCGCAAAAATGAAAACATTTCTCCATCTACTCTTAAACTAGGCATAATTTATATTTAAAATGGTTGGTTTTACAATGTCCCATCGTATTTTCAGATTTACACGCGTCTATTTACAGATTACCCATTTTCCATTCGGTGCAGATGTTTGTTTTTTTCCTGATTCTACAGACAGAAACATTCACATTCAAGCATTGACAGATGATTTAACGATGATTAACCATTCAGGAAAATGCCATTACGGGACTTTGCTCTGCCAAACTCTCCAGTCCCGTTGCTGTAGTTAGTCCACCTAGAGCTAGACGGTGCTTCCATAAGAGAACATCAGGTCCGACTGGTCGCTGGGCGGAGTGGACGACGATACTCCGACAGCAAAATGCATTTATTTTCTTCCACAATACAGCACCCAATGGTGGTCGCTTGTTTGATCGGTCGGTTCTGGTTCTTTGATTCTTTGCAGTTGAAGAAAGATTCAAAGTCAATATGTCTGAAAGTCCATGGAAGGCCAGATGCACAAATGAAGCGCTTTGTTTTTGTGTGTGTGTGTGTGTGTGTGTGTGGCCTGTTACAAGAACACAGATCATGATTTTGAAATGATAACGGCGGAGGGGGGGGGGGGGGTCAGACAGGCAACAGGGTGGGGTGCATATCGGCGATTGTGGTGCTACCGCTGTGGTAAAAGGGCCGTTGGCTGCGGCACGAAAGGCAGTGGTGGAACGGCGCCGAGGAGGACTCGGCGCTTTGATGAAGGGAATTTGGGATCCTCACGCCGGGCTTGGACTCAATTGCTGAGGAGCAGCTCTGTGGCCGTTTCAACATCCCAGGACTTTGAAGACAAGGCTGCTATTACTGCGTTCTGTTTGCAGGAGGGAAATAGCCATTGACCATTTGCAATTAGATCAATAAACATGGAAAGCAAGCAGAAATCAGGAAGGTGGGGGGGGGGGGTCGGTTGTACAGCTACAGATTACAGATCTTAAAACACAATGGATTTAATTCTTCCACTGGTAATTCTGTTCTTAGTCATTACAGCGAGGAAATACGGTCGAGATAAGATAAGATAAGATTTACCTTTGTCTGAAATCACACGTGTACAATATATATTATCAATGTTGTTAAACAACCAAAGAGAAGAGTGCTTCTCACCTTATCAAAGCCCATGGCACAGAGTTTGTCTATTTTGCATGTGTAGTCTGGACTCGAGACAGGAGCGCCTGCGTAGACGTGCGACCACAGCCTCGCAGTCTGTTTGAACATTTCTGGGTTCTGTTTATACTGACAATAAAAAGGCAGCCAAAGGTTAAAGGGTATTTCAGAAAATGCAGCAAAACAGTGAAGGTAGAGGAACAAAGTCTTCAGATGCCTGGATCTAAAATCTAAATGTACAAACGTTTCCTTTGCTGTAGTCCGGTACGACTGTAAAACACACACTCTTACCTGGTTTGCTACTACCGCATCCTGTGGATCATCCGGTTCCGCGGCAGCGAGGAGAGCCTGTAGCGACAGCAGTACCGTACGCAGCGTCATAGCGGCCGCCCTGGGTGAGACAGAGGGAAGGGTTGGAGGAAACCAGAGGCGGACGTCGTTCCTGGTGCTCGAGACAAAGGAGACACGCTGGCACGCCGAGTACCGAGACAGCTCACTTACCACTGGTCTTTTAAAATGTCCAGACATATCGCTCCTGTCACAGAACTGATATTAGGGTGCCAGATTTTAGTTATGAAACGCACCTAAGAAAGAAAGGCGCGCGTGATGAAAAATGTCACAATTAAAATGGCGTTACATGAAATGGGGCTTCAAATGGACTTATATCCTGGTATCGAGTTGTATCCTTGCTTTGATCATAGCCAAGCTGGGTGACTTGTGCAATGCTACAAGTAAATTAGCAAAATTGCTTTTCACAGACAAAACTATTCTGTGTCTGGAGCTGAGGTTTCACCCGTGTCTATGGCAGACAGCGATCCAAAAACCTGAATGATGGTACACAGATCCCTTCATCTATGAATCCAGAACATGATTTTTACTCATACAGAGAGCAGCACTCCTAATCTCGTTGTATGTCCACCATGCAAGGCTTTCTATTCTACTTCTATTCCATCAGTGATGTGGACCAGGATAACGGCGTGCCTGTAAATGCACTCGGCAGTGAGGGACAGAGGAAAATGGAATATGGTGAGTATCATATGAGAGATGTTGAGGAAGAGCATACCTTGGGAGGGTTAAAAGGGTACGTTTCTGGAATTTTTATTTCAAGCTGATATCTGCCACCTTGATAAGTAAAAGAACAATAAATAAAAAATAATACTTTAGCATTATAAACCAGTGTAAAGTATTGTAGCAAGTACACAGGCGAGATAGAATACCTTCATACGGTGTGTCCGGAGGACCGGCGATCTCCCCCTTCAGCTCCGTAAAGTTCTCATCCACCAATTCTACATTTATCTGGTTTTTACTCGTCTATAAATGAGGGACAAATGACACAAAAAAAGATTTCATTCATATTGAATAGACTTAAAGCTGTCAGTATGTTTCAAGTACAAAAACACAAAATTGTACTAAAGACTTGGTGACAGTTGAATAAAACCAATGTCTGATAAAAAAAAAAAAGATAGTTGGACTGACTTGTAAAAAAGTTTTACATAAAATGTAAATATGACAGAAGAGTCATGCTAGCAAAAGGTATGTACAAATCTACAGTAAAAAAGAAAACGACTCGACAGGCAGAAAGGGTTAAATGATCGAAACCCTTCCCAATTACAGCTAACAGTTTTCAAAGCTGAACAAACGTGTTAAGTTATTGAACGGTCTAGCATAACAACATAAGCTAATGCTAGCTGTGGATGTGATGCAAAAACAGCGTCGCTGTTAGCAAGCTAAAAGCTGCTAGCCGGGACTGTGGAGTAATTTACTGCTAACGCTAACCCTTCAGAGCATTCCATATGGATTTATTTAAGTCAAATAAGAACCCAAAGGAACGAAGTATTGTTTGTTTGTTTTGTTTTAAACAGAGGGCCTATCAATAATTGAGATAGCAGAGTCCCCAGTGTTTCCTGAACACATCCACCTACACAGAGGAGACGCTGAAGCTAGCTGAAGTTCTCCTGTTTAGGCCTGACCTGCGGGAACATTAATAGCGCTGATTGTGTTCCCGGTTATAACAGCCTTAAGACTCATTATAACTGAATAAAACTCAAAAGGCGAGGAAATCAAAGCAGGTAGAAGTAAACTAGATCTCCGGCAAGGTTAACACAGACCTCCTCGCTTTTGATAACTTCTTTGAACTCCCTCTTGATCCTTTGCACCGCGATGTTAGCCATGGCTAATGTCTGCTAAGCTAAAGGACCCAGGGCCTCTCCCCCCTGGCTGGGTGTCTGCGCGGTGGGGGGGGGGGGGCTGCTTCGTCACTCTCACCGGCCACCGCTTCTTTTTCCACTTTAGATGCAGTTCGCAGATTTCATCATCAGTGCCCCCCCCCCGCTCTGGTTAGTCCAGAACACGCGCACGCACACGCACACGCACACACTGGAGTTAAATGGAGTTGACGCCGGAACTTTCATGAATGAGCTTTTGTACATGGGGGGGGGGGGCATAGTTTTCCTGGACAAATATGGTTTCTAAGCACATTCACTTTGGTTTGTTTGTTTGCATATTACTGTGTGAGGTACACAAAATATTCATCTTATTTCAGGTTAAAATGATGAAAAACGATTAAATAATAAATAATTAGATACTTCCTAAATAATTTATAATGCAAACTATTGAAGATACACCGACACGCAAACACACTTGGGCGGTAGCCTCCCTTTTGTGTTTGCAGAACGAATGACGTCACAGCAAAGGATCCGGGTTGGAATCGAACCCGTGACATAAACCGCTTCGATGCGTGTCCCATCGGGAGGACACAGCTGATGCGTGGACCCTCCCTTTGAGGGGGGGGGGGGGGAGAGCTCACAGCTCGCTCGGTGATTGGTTTAAAGAACCGCCTATCAAACATTTGAACCAATGAGAGACTTCTCCCACGAAGCTCGCGCGTCATTCTGCGTCATCCCCCGGATGTCAGTCATGAAGAGAACTCACGTGGATCAAACAAAACAACGGCCGGACGCGGAGATCCTTGTAGATGACAACAGTAAATAAACAGTCGCAGCTCAGCCCGAAGACGGTTTTAACGGGGATTTTTATTTTTTATTTTTTTATAACTGCAAAGCTCAAGTAAGTCATGTTTAAATGTCATCACATCTGTTTTAAATCATATCTCGGGAAAGGAAAGACGGTGATTGATTGTTTGGCAAGGTTATCAAAAAGCTAATGTATTAGTTTACTGCATTTGTTCAAGAATGCATATATATTATTTTCTCCCAAAGGGCCCTAGAAGATCATATGAATGGTCATCAGAATATATGTATATATAATATATAATTATAGTTATAGATCAGAGACATATTTAATTTCTTGTTCCTAAGTACTGAAAGTAATAAAGCTCCAGATTATTCTTATTATTCGTCTTATTCTTGTGTATATATTCAATAAAAATAAAACAACTTAAACATTCGTTTACAACATTTATTTTGGTATGTAAATAAATAAATACAGAAATGTGTTTGGGTCACAGCTTGACTGCACACAGCAACATAACACATCCCATAATACAGCCTCCTCCTTTAACCTGTGCACCTGTGGATCAACAACAGATCACAGCCCTGACGAGAGGAAGCAGTTTCTCCTGATCGTGTGTGTGTGTGTTCTAGAAACATTTTCTCCGTTTGGTCAGAAATGGCGGAGGGAGACTTCGACCCCTGTGAGTGCGTCTGCACCCATGAGCACGCCATGCGGCGCCTCATCAACCTGGTAGGTGGTTTAACCCGGATGAGAGTCGGACCGTGGTTGAACATGCTTGTACGCTAAGCAGGAAGCTTCAAGTCCAAATTTCCTCTGTTAAGTTAATAGATTGATACGAGAAGCAACAAAGTTCTCAGAGAGGAGCCAGCATATCCTGGTTCCTGTTCGGTGTTTGCCTAAAGACGTCACCGTTCCACGGCTGAGTGTTTCATGGGCTCCTAAATATTGCTTGTCTTTTCTTATTTGCAATGCTGGATTTATACTGAAATTACTGAGAAAACCCCGAAAGAAAGAAAGAATGCAGCTCCTCCTTTGATCACATCACTTTCCAGGTGACGTCATCGGCTCTTTGCTTTCAGCATAAACCTGCGTGGCGAGCTCCTCGTCGGCTCGGGCTGACGCCGCCGGCACTTGTTTGAATATGCTTGCGGTGTAAAGGGCGTTGTCCAAGTCGGGAAGTGCTCAGTTAGTCGCTCTGCAGGATCCTCACGGGAATATGTGCCGTCACAGTAACAAGCCTCTCCCCCCCCCCCCCAGGGGAGGATGGTGATAAATAAATCCGCCGGGATGAATAAATGCTTTTTTTTCTGCTCCATTCAATTATGTCAAGTTATTTCTAATATTTGTTTTCTCAGCTCAGGCAATCTCAGTCCTACTGCACAGACACAGGCTGCCCTCAGGAATGTGAGCATGACCCCCCCCCCCCCCCCCCCCATCATTGTGATGTCTTCTGTATTCCATCACCTGCAGAACACGAGTGCGTCCTAAACGGAGACATCCCTGTTGAAAACGTATGAAGAGCGTAGCCGTGTTTGCTTTCAGTGCCGGGTCCCAGCAGTCCAGCCGGGGGAGACGGCGGCCTGACGCTCCCCATGGTTATGATGGGATGGATGATACTGGCTGTGCTCTTGTTCCTGTTGCGCCCGTCGAATCTCAGGCGTCCGCATCCCACAAGCAAAGCTCCCGGATCTCACAATGTCAGTACCGACTCATTAATGATGCGTAATACTGGTTTGATGTTGTCTGGCCGCGTTTACCACGATGTTTTTCTTCTTCACGATATTAAAGAGCCGGAACAGATAAGCAGAAGAACATTTGCCGGTGTGATATGATTTCTAATAATTGTCACATCATTTGAGATTCAGGTTGTTTCTTTTTGTGGCAGAACATTTCTGTCTTTGGATACATATATATATATATATATATTTATTGTAATGACGTCTTGATGTCTTGCTTTGTAGAGTGATAGAAGAGGGCCTCCATCACCATCTGTTGACTAGCGGTGGAGAGAGCTGTGGATTTACTGTGTACCGTTGCCAGGACGATGCCGTCTCCTTGTTAACCTCGTCTCAGTTTGGGTTTTTTTTCCTCTTCTAATTCCATTGGATCTGGGAGCAGATTCGTTTGATTTACATTTCTAGGATATGACTGGTGCTGGATCAATACCCCCCCCCCAAAAAAAATAGTAGAGTATGATGCTTTAAAGTGGCAACAATATAAGGAAGGAAAAATGTCAGTAAACCATAATTGTGTTTGCATAATTCCGAGTGGAGACGCCGTCGTAGAGCTGAGATGAACCAAGATTAAATAAGGGCTTCAAATAGGTACTTTTTCTAAAACATAAGAATTCTTACTGACTGTTTTTAATGCACGATTGCAGGTTACATTACTTTGTACATGAAGACATCTGTAGCGAACAAAGTATTTGTTTCTGGGTTGAATTTAGCATTAAAGAAAATTGTACAACTTTTTTCAAATTGTGATTCATTCACATCTTGAATATGAATATATTGCTCTACGAAGGAACCCAGGAGTCTATCACGAGTGACTTATATTCAGAAATGTATTTCAACCTTGGAAAAAAAAAAATGGTGCCGTACATTTTTGAGTTTAAGCTTTTTGGTGTCACTTAAAGAAACATTGAAACAGTCGTCTCAATGTTTGCTTCCTTTTCCTTCTTTCTACTGTGAAAATATCTTTTTTCTGAAGACCATGTAAATAAATATACAGAAATTTCAGGAGAACAGTCTTAGTTTATTTTCTTTTAAATAACTAAAAAAATATATACACGACAGGTTGGTTTATGTTAAAATATACATCCTGACGTGAACAAAAGTTCAAACACAAACGCTGCTGAAGTCATCTTCTGGCTACAACTTCTGTAAAAACACAAAGAAGCAAACAAATGTTAACTTAATACCGTATAATAATTTTCATTCATACAACTAAAATCAGTCAAAACCCATTTTGTACCGCCATTTTTCAGTTGACAAACTACTTATAAGACTACGGGTAGAGTTTGTGAGACAAAAACATATTTACAATCAGACAGACTGATGATGTACTCCAATCATTTCATGGTTAAGGGAATATCAAGCTCTATTATCAGCATAATTTACCACAAAAATATTTTGAACAGATTTGGCGGAAGGCTTCTTATTTCCACAAAGAAACCAGAAAATCTTTTATTTAACTGGAAAAAACGTAGCTGTAATGTTTCCAAATGAAACTTTTCAGGTCTAAATATTGCAGGTACTTGACAGTTGACACTGAGCTGCTGTCAGATGATGAGTGGAGCATAGAAAATGAAACGTACCCGGGATTTCATGGGGCCAAAAGTCATCACAAGCTGGACATCGAGGCTCTGCTCTTCCATTAAAGATTCTGGCCACGCACGGGTTGTGTATTTTTATGCCGCAGGTAGGGTTCTCACAGATTTGGCACTCAAAAAAAAAAAAAAGAAAGACTTATTAATTTGGTCAGATTAGCATCGGGAGCAAACCCTTCTGGAATTACACGACTGATCTGTCAGACATGAGCTGCACAACAGCGTAAAAAAAGTGAAGAAACAAAAGCAGCACACGTTTGTAACGCTCCACCGGAGGACACGACGACTTACGAGCATTTAGCAAAAAAAAAAAAGAAACAAATACCATCACAACTATAGACGATACACCGTCCACCGTTCCATTTATCACCATCATAGTGGGGATTCTGAAACGCTCACCTGGAAGGCAACGTTGTGACAGATGTGACAGTCTTTGACCTGGTCCTCGTACATGGTGCGGATGTACGGCTCCATCTCTATGATGCACCTGGTGGACAAGGTGTACTCACCGCGTTTCTAAATCAGAGAGCAGAAATCAAACGACGGCACGCTCTTGATTTATGGTGCGGATTTTAGCTTCACCGGAGCAACAGTTGGGAAATACTGAAACCATCTTTCTGCAGAGGAAACGTAAAACCAAAGCAGATGAACAGCAAAGCGTTTTAGCTCGCCTTAAAACTGTCGTTTTCCAGCTACGCAGGGCGCCAACAGTCTGAGCGCAAACAGGATTAGGACATTGTGGTCACCTCATCCAGCCATTTATCGTGCACAAGTCGGCTCAAGAGTTTCTCCGTCTCGCTCTTCTTCAGTTTCTTCATGGTCAGCGAGTCTGCGCTGTTCAGAATGTCGTTGGAGGAGACGCTTCCACTCTCAGAACCCACGATCAGATCCAGCTGAAGGAAAGCAGCTCGAGTTAGCTGTGAGGGAAAACGTCACTAGAGCGAAGAAGTTTCTGCTGAAACTGAATTAAGTTCATATTTCAGACCAGCTTCATGTGAAATGAACTCACCACTCTCCTGAACAGCTCCAACTCAACGTCAGCGTAGTCCGATGACATCCTCGTCACATCGGTCTCGGCCATGTTTACCTGGCGATGATTAAAACGATAGACAGCGACAAACGGTTTTAGAATCGTTTCCAAAATTGCTGCCACATCGACGTAGTCTCCAGTTATAAATGTAGCCCTGAGAGCGGCAGCTCAGCTCGGGGCCACTGACCAAGGCGTAGTACTGACGGCCGTTATCCTCAGACGTGCCCTTCCTGATCTGAAGGAACAGCGGCTGCAGCTTTGAGTTGATGGTATCAATGAAATCGTTCAGTCTGGCAGGGGAGTGCTGGCCTGCACGGAAGACAAAGGAAGACAAAGGAAGACGCTTGTTCATATGAAGAACACTCGACTGTGGTGTCACCGTATTGGGTTTAATGAAATAGCAAGGTGGGAAATAGAATAATTACGCCGGAAATGGCCTAAATCTGCTGCATTTGATGTTAATTCACTTTTCTTGTCTTTTTAACAAAATGGTTTATTATAGGTACTTCTCTGTATGTTGTTATCATCGAGTATCCGGACTCTCTGCCAGTCAGTTGGAACTGAAAAGGCCTCTTGGATTAGAGGTGAACTATTTTCAGCCAACCCTAAGCAAGCCCAGATGATTCTTGCAGGCTCTTCTTGATAGACTTTATCTATGCTTCAGAGATCTAAGCTTCAAAAGTATCGTTTAAAAAAAAAAAAGAAACGTCACTTTTATTCTGAAGCATAATCCCGTTCTTGTCGTTCAACTGTCTGGCAGATCCTTTACCTGCTCCGCGAACCCAGACCTCGGTTACAAACATGACGTCACGTAGATTTTGGGATGTAAAGTGTTGAATAAAGCGACTCACTGCTGTGGGTTGTACAGCAATGGCGATAGAGCGCCATCGCTCCTTGCTCGTCAGTGACGCCGTTGGCCATCATGGCCTGCAGGAACCTTCTGTGGCTGTCTCCCATCTGCCGCGACATGTTTCTGCGAATCATTTTTTTTTTTTTTTTTTTTTTTTTTTTCCAACTTTATTAACATAACTCACAGTACAAAACTCACAGCATAGATCTCGCCCTTCGACATTACATCAAACATTCACATCTTCCTAAATCACACATATAAGTAAATCCAACAGTGAGGCATATACAATCACTAAACCAGATCCAAATGAAATGTGCAAAAGAAAGGAAAGGATGAGAAGGAAAAAAACACAAAAACAAACACAAGAATACAAATAAAAATAAAATATACAGGAAAATACAACAAAGGTTACAAGCAAGGGGTATGGGAAAGGTTAAATTCTGATATAAATGTGTTCAATCTTTTTGCCTGGGGATTATTTATTTGTTTTAGTATCACCTGTAACAGGGAGAGCTCATTCCTAAGAGCAGGCCATGACGGGGGCGATTTAGCATACCGACATTTATGTATATAGTACTTTGTAATAATAACCAGATTGTTCACCAAAAACTCACTATTTTTGTCCTTGAGGATTACTCCTAACAGAATATCTTGAGGGGACCAAGAAGCAATGTCTCTGGAACTGGACGATATTAAGTCATAGAGAGATTTCCACAGCTTTTGGACAATCTCACATTCATAGAACACATGCTCTGTTGTTTCCAGATTTACGTTACAAATATAACAGTTATCTACCACAAATTTAAATCTACTCTTCATGAATTCATTTGATGGATAAATGTTGTTTATGGTCTTAAAATGAACTTCTTTGCATTTCGGGGAGATTGGGAATTTTAAGTAGTTTGTTCGAATAGATACAATTTCAGAACCGTTATAATCTTTGAGGGTGAGTGAACTTTTTGCCCTACTTGGAAATAATGTATTGATTAAATACTGCCTTAAAAAAGCATTATTACATTTATTGTTCACAAGGTCGAGACCATCTATCATTACTTTGTGTAAATTTGGCGTTGGTAAAATCAAAATATTATTCTTTATATGTTGAATTAAAGCTTGTGGGATATTCTGTGAAACGTTTCTATAGATCTCAATGGAGCAAGATGTTCTATATTTAGCATTAAAATCTGTCAGTTCAAGAATGTCTCCATTTCCATCCAACATATGTAAAACAGACCAAATTTGTTTTGTCATCCAGTCTTCCAAAAACATTGACTTCCCACGACTCAACATCACCCTATTATTCCACAATGGGACATTATGGGGGCTGAAATTATGTTTGAACATCATTTTCCAATTTAACAGAACCTGTTGGTGAAACTTGGACAGTTTTATGGGCAGTTTCGATATTTCAAAATCACACACTAATAGAAACTCAATCCCTCCAACTTTGTTAAACACAAGAGAAGGAATCGAGAACCATATCTCATCCTCATTCTTTAAGAAGGATCGGAGCCAATTGATCTTTAAAATCCCATTCATTATTTCAAAGTCAATTGCTTTTATACCACCGTCCTCATAGTTCTTTATCATGTCACTATTTCTGATGTAGTGATGTTTATTTCTCCAAATGAAATTGAGATTTGTACGATTAATTTCTTTGATAATCCTGGTTGGTATGGCTAGGGAGTATGCTGGATAGATTAATCTGGATAATGATTCCACCTTGGTTAACATCGACCTACCAAACAGCGTTAAATCCCTTTGGAGCCAATTATTTAATATTCTTTTGCAATTATCAATAGTATTTTGAATATTCTTTTTTTCACTATCGCCTGCACATTTAGTTATCCAAACTCCAAGATATTTGATCTCATTTTTGACAGGAATGTCATACAGTGAAGAATCTGAACAACCATGGACACACATGAGTTCACACTTATCCAGATTCAGGTGCAGACCAGAGGCTTGGGAGAAAGGTTGGATTGTACTCAAGGCCAGTGGAATCTGTTCCTTGTTTTTAAGAAAGATTGTTGTATCGTCTGCGAGCTGCGTTATAATCAATTTGTGGTTGTTTATGTCTAAACCCTGAATGTTCGAGTTTATGACAGTCATAGCAAGTAGCTCAGTGGCTACAATGAATAGAAGAGGTGAAACGCTGCAGCCCTGCCTTATGCCTCTTTCCACCCTGAATCTGGAACATGTGCCTTCGGAGAGGGAAACACAACTATTAATATCAGTGTGCAACATAGCAATCATATTAAGAAATGCATTACCAAACCCAAAATGCTTAAATGTGTTTATAATAAAAGCATGCTCGATAGAGTCAAATGCTTTTTGAAAGTCCAGAAACAACATAAAACCATCGTCCTTAATCAGATGATTATAATCAATCAGATCCAGAACCAAGCGGATATTATTATGAATTAACCTTCCCCTTAAGATTCTGCGAATCACAGCGTCAACAGCGTGCAGCGCTTTAATTAACAACCCTCCAGGCAGATAACCGTAAAAACCCGGAGGCAGATTAGAAGCAGACTCCGGTTATCTGGCATAACATTTAACCGAGACTTTCAACTCACCCGCTGATTATTATTCTTCTACTTCTTCTACTACAAGAAATAACTATCTTCTTCTTCTTCTACTACTTTTTCTACTACAAGAAATAACTATCTTCTTCTTCTTCTACCTACTACAGGAAATAACTATTTTCTTCTTCTTCAGCATATACCGCCACCTTCTGGACTGGATGCAGAGTAGCTTTTTCAGTCCATAAAAGCACGAACATGCTAACATGCTAACATCAACACCTCACCGACACCGACTGTCACGCGTTCCCTCTGGGCGGAGGTCTTCTTCTCTCGTTTATATACTGTATTTATTTAGCATGTATGCAAGTTTTTATTTTTATACCACTGAAAGAAGTTGCTAATTGAGTTCCGTTGTGCAATGACAATAAAGACATTCTGATTCTCCTGCTGAGCGATGACATCATGGCGAGTGTCGGGTTCCAGAATGTTATCGTCTCGCTCAGCATGTAATTATGACAAGGCCCCCACTGTTACAGCAATAGCAAGGACAGCTTTATTTTAAACGCTTTATTACTCTAATTAAATAAGAACATATAATACAAGGCGTTTGTGTCTCTGATTGCAATATAGTCTACTATTAACATTATTTAAACACAGTATCCAATGTCAATAAGTCTCACCAAAGCATTTAACCTCATAATACCCAACATCATCCAAAATCTTCAAGATCACACGCTAAACAGCCAGGTTACAATAACAGCCGATCGTGGTCGGTAGGTCTGAACGTAGGCGTGACTCCGTTCAGGTATAAAGACATTGAAAGTCCAGTTTGTAGGATTTTGCAACATTTAGCTGTGAGGTCATGTCTCACTGAGTTTGGCTCGTCTGTTCCGGGCTCAGAATCTAAGAGAACTCGCCCTCGCTGCAGGAAAAAGGCAGAGGAAACTGATTTTCACACCATGTTCAGGCAAAGGGTTCACGATTCTGAGGTCTCCATTCCTTCAGCATCGTCCACGGGAATGTGTCCTTGACCACACTGAAAGACAGCCTACTTAACTGAAGCCCTCCGAGAAGCAACAGGACGAAGCCGCAACAGATTTTGCGCCATCTGATGTCTATTTTATTTGCGCAAATGACTCGCTCTCTTACCACTAAACTTCCTAGACCGCCCTAAAAAAATGTTGTTTTAAGAATTGCCAAGTCTGGAGAAACTTTAACTTTTTGACATCTAAAATTTCTTATTAAATGCAGAACACTGAAATTTATCTTTCCTTGGAAAAACAAGAGTTTGTCCCAATCTCTGCCAATATGTTTGCAATTGCGCGTGTACTCAAGTAAAAAAAACAAATGACAATATGATGCATTTACTTTCATCAAAAGCTCAGAGGGGAGATCTGATTACAAACGGTCGCTTCAGACACACATCGCATCTGCTTCCTTGTCATTTCAGGTGCAAACGCATTCTGAACACTATCGGCCCAAAATCCTGTGCCTTTAAAGCGTTAGCGTGATTAAACCGTTTCATAGTTTGCAGTACTCTGTTGATGGCTGATATCAAATACTTTGTGCAAAGGATGTTAACGAACAACCACTGCTCGCAAAGATTTTAATTGGACCAGAAGTGACATTTACTTGTTTGGGAACACCGGCCTGAATAATTCCCGACTGTTCACATCAACGGCCACTCTGATCGGATGCAGCAGCTTCTCTTCCTGAACGACACAAATACAAATGATTGAAAAGAAAAACAACAACAACAACCCCCTTTGTCATCACTGTCAACTCAAAACAGAAGCATGTGCATTGGAACTAATCGATCATGTGATCCAATGTCGTAATGTGGAAGGAAACGCTAGACATGAGGCGTTCATTCTCCCAGCTTTGACCTTGTGTTTACTCCAGCTGCAGGAGTACTGGGCTTTGTTTTTCTCTCTCTCTCGCCGTTACCATCCATGGTTCCCCTTTCTCAGTGTCCATTGCCGACTCCGTCCTTTAGTCTCCTCAAATGTCTTGGTTCTGTTTTAATTGGCAGCATCTGGCTGAGAAAACTCGAAACCTGAGAGCCAAAAGTAAGAAGTGAGGATTAAAACGAACCAAGGATGACAGATTAGTTTTATCCGGTCAAAGCGAGGGAACTATAATTGTATTTACAAAAGGTCACAAGGGCTGCCTGTTATGAAACAATCAGCTGACAGAAGATACAAATGACTGCCTGGGTGTTCGAGTCCTTTGTGTTTTCTTTGTACCTTGTGATCTATAAGTTGGTAGGAAACTGTGAGTTGATGGACTGTTGCAGTTTTTCCTCTTTGGCCCTTCTGCTGTGGCAAAGCTAAGTAATAACAAAGTACACAGTTAATACACTTTACTTTAACTGCACTACTGATTCCACACACACAAAAAAAAAAATATATATATATATATCACGCTTATGGCGTCTCACCGTTCTCTTCTCCATGAAGCCAGTCAGGAATTCATCTATGTCTGTGCGTCCCTCCAGGAAGTTCTCAGCCATCTCCTCCGACTCCTCCTCAGCCTGGTGGGCCGCGACCTTCAGCCGGGCCTGTAGAGTACTGAGACTGAAGCTCTAGCGGAGGAGAAAGAACACGAGTGAGAGAAACAAAGCAAGTTGAAGAAAGTCTCACAAACGTCTGACACGTCAAAACGGTGGAAAAGAAACCCAGCGTGAGCAAACAGGAAGCAGCAAAAGAGCGTCGGCACTCAAGGTGGGAGGAGCCTCGTACCTCGCTGAGGTCGTGCTGCCGCTGCATCCTCGTCTCAAAGGCCGACTTCATCTGAGTCAGCTGTTCGTACTGTTGGACAGGAAAACCAAAAACACACATCACACCGGCACAAATAGCGAGTCTCGGCGAGAGAGAGAAGTCAGACCGGTGACGTGCGACGTCTGACCTTGTAGAGCATTTCCTGTCTCTTTCCATCCAGCCGGGGTTCGATCTGAAGGTTTTTCCCTGGCAGCATCAAACAATGATGAAATGCAAATTAGGAAAGTTCTCCTTTGGGGAAACCCGTCAGGAGCGAGAGAACAGCGGCGGAGGGGCGGAGCTTACTCGCCATGTCGACGATGTTTGTGACCAGCTCTCCTTTGTCGTGGGCGACCTGTTTGAGTTGCGGCAAAGTCACAAAGAACTCCAGTAACAAATCTTCATCTTCAGACAGGCCTGACAGCTGCATGAGACTACGAAAGAAAGAAGAGGACAAAGTTAGGGGAGGGGGGGGGGCAAACAAAGGAATGTTTTCTAATCTCAAAACAAAGCACATTCTAAGCTGCCAATAAAAGAATCCTTTACTTGATGTCACAGAGTTCGGGAAAAGACTCGGGAATGTCAGGCATCCTGTAAACGTGTCCGTTCAGTCCAGCCTGAAACAGAAAGTCCGTTAAATGCAAAACCAAGCGTGCCGTCTGCGCTGCGATGTCTGTTTCCCGCGTGAGCCTGACGGCTACGGAAAGTCGTGCACTTATTGTCAGCATCCATCGATGAGCTTGAGCCTGTTTATATATCCTCTATCAGGGTACCTGCGGATCTCCCGTAGGAACAGGCAGCGGAAGGTCAGAAATGAGTCCATATGGTGCCGGAGCTCTCGGGGGCCCGTGAGCACCGTCGACCCCCGGGTGAGGCATGGGAGCCGGTGACGGAGCCGGGCCTGGACCAGCAGGCGCCGCGTGGCGAGGACCATAATAAGCCTGAGTGGGATAAGGAGCGATGCCCGACTTGTACAAACTGCTGCATTAAAACATTAAAAAGGGATAGAATTATTTCAGTGAGGACTTGCAAACACATCAAACGTATTTTAATATTAGAATAGGTTTTTATTGTCATTACAACACGTGCAATGAAATCATTACTTCATTCTTACATTTATTTTTTGATTAACAAACTTTGTAAATCGAATAGTAAATGCAAAAAAACCTGAGACAAGGAAGCTGCGACAGCGAACGTTTCTAATGTTTCGGTAAAAACACACAAGACTCTTCTGTATGAGCTGCTTGTATTTGATATCTGAATTAAACTCAGGCTGAACGTTCTGATTTAATGAGAAAAGGAGGACGAGACTCACTACGGAAAGCCAGCAGGGCCAGTGGACATCAAGGCAGGAGGACTCTTCCAGAACTCGTCCAGCAGACTCTGAATGACCTTACCCAGATCGGAGTGCATCCCAAACTAACACACGCGCACACACACACACAAACAAAGTGTGACAAATATCACCTTGAAAAATTCAGTATGAACTGACTGAAAAGGTTTCACTAAATTATAAATAAGAAGAAAGAACTTTGATGTTGCTACGATTGAAGAACGATTCATTTGCAAACCACATTATTCGGAAAGAACCCACATTATGAAACAAATAAAAGTTTGGGAAGCACCAACCGACCCAGTCGGATCAAAATCCCAAGCCTCAGTAACTACCGGTACTCACGTTCGTGATGAGGGGGCTGGTGATCATGGTGCCATTGTTGCTGTCAACTAGGTGATGACCCACAGGCGGGTAGACGCTAACCACCGGCTTCTCCTGGGGGAACTGGGGGGGCAGCAGCCTACAGGGAAGAAGATGACAAATTGGAGTATTCCCAGAATCAGGACATACCGGATAGTAAGATATGAGATCAGCTGTGATAAAGTCTGCGATTGCATCGAGCGGGGATGGAAATGATTCTCATCACAAAAGGCGATTCTCTGAGCCTTTCGCACAATCACGCAGAATGATTGTGAAGCTGGATCACAATACGCCGATACGGCGCCACGTGCACGCACATGTACTCACACATTAACACTAATGGTTGAGCTGTTGATTGTGAAGGGGATCCTGTACTCGACATCCTTCTGGATTTCTGCAAGGCTGTCGGGAGACAGAGGCGCAGGAATGTCATGTGAGTTTTTCTTATTGGACATTGTATGTCAAGAATCTCTGGCCTTACACCGAACACAATGTTTTCACCCAAACCGTATATATTAGTTTTTAATGTATTTAATATCCACTTGTTCCTCAATATAAACAAACGTCCCTCCATAAGCCGTGTCCATCGCAGCACATTCGCCTTTGCGGCTTGTGGAAATCTATTACGGTAAACAGCGGCTAATACTTTAATCTCCACGTGTAATTAGCGAGCTCCTCCTGAAAGGGAATGCGGGGCCATTTAGCGCGACAGGTCCAGGTATCTATCGGGATTTTATTTTCCGTTCAAAAACGGATATCAGATGACTTGCTTTAACAAAATAACAACCAAAATAGAAAACAACGTGATTTACTTCTCGTTGCCAAAAATGTAGCGAGTGTAAAATTTATGTATTGTACAACACAAAATAAAATAAGTACAGAACACAAATTATTTTATTTTTTTCCCCATTCTCTGAGGCCGGATGTGGTCATCTGACTACAAAATAAGAGTAAACCCCGCCCAGCCAACAGACTACCTGTTGCGCAGGGAACTCCTAAATTAGAAGCTGAATATTATATTAAGAGCAAGCTGAACAGTCTCATATTAAAATGCTGATTGATCTATCGGGCGAACGTTCTATTCTGGTCGACATCATTAGTTCAACGCTGACATTTGGCGCTCTTGTTTTGATGCCGGACAATCACATCCGGTTGTTGGTAATAATAAAAAAAAAAAAGAAAAGAGAAAAACACGAACGCTCCTTAGTTTTATTTTATTTGCTCTTATCCAAAACAGATATTGGAAATGGAATATTTTAATCGAAAATTTACTCCTGAATTTTGGGAGAAAAATGCCTCGTATTTCAAGTTATGTGCGAAAAACCAAATAAGCATCAGTTTCTGAAGCGAAAATCGATTTGCCAAAAGATACACGGACTGTAGCAAATACAAATACTCGGATGTTCGCAGGATGCGGCAGTGGAGCTGCAACTTGTGTCATCGATCCTAAAAATAGACGCTGATTGTCGCTTGATTAGCCGCCTCGTTAGCATGTTGACAGGTTAGCAAAAACTAGCTAGCTCAGTCCGAAGACATTATAAATTTAAGATAACAACATTAAAGCCAATAATCTTATCGATCGGTCTACTTCTTTGTCCGTTCGTTTACCTTGGATGAGCGACTTTTAGAGACTCGATCTGCCGCTGTCTTTGTTGCTGTAAGCTGCTGACAGGAGCTCCGGAGCCTTTAGACAGGGGGAAAAGCCAGTTCATCCTCTCCGGGCGAAACTGAATTCGATGACAAAATCTAAAGACCGACAAACAAACGAAGACGAAATAAAAGAGAAAGCGAGACAGGAGCGTGAGAAATGGTGGCGCTAACGCCCGCTAGCTGGTCGACTGGCGGATCGGTTCCGTCACGAGGCTTACGCTACTTACGTTACTAAGTCAGGAGGAATAGCACAACATGTCGGACGATAATTCTCCGTTTATTTTCTTTCTACATAATATCGCTTGACCGAGAGATAATTTTCAATAACAAAAAACCCTCTGGTGTAAGCAGCACAAGCGTGTTCAATATATTAATAAATTATGTTAAACCGGAAGTAGACTTCGCAACTTCCTGTTTATGTGTGCGTGAGGCGGAGTTCTCAGGGTTTAGTTATCCGCTTAAAAACCTAGATAACCGAAACAAAAGCTTAAATCAGGACCACCGGACCCACCAGAAAGATAAATGAGGAGGAAATAGACAAATACATAAGATCCCACAGGAAGTGACGCAAAGATCTCCACAGTTGTTTGTCTTGATATGTAATAGGATATACTATGTGACCAGCAGAGGGCAGAAGACCATTAGAGATGGCACACGAGGAATGATATAGAGACTGCGAAGAAGCCGAAATAAGAGCAGCCGACTATGCTTATCTATAGCCACCGATCGGAGACAGAACGAATGATCAGGCTAGACGGGGTGGCAAACACGATTTGGAAAGAGATCTTATTGATTTTCACATGTTCAATAACCACTCTGATCATATTCCAACCCTCAGCGCCTCACACAGAGACACAGAACGTTCATCAATGACAGAGAACGTATGGTAGAAACCATTATTCTCCATCCGCTTCACGCTCAGGAAGGAATATCACATCTCATCATCGTGGTTAGCGAGACCAATCACTTTAGAAACACATTTCTCCAGTCGGTAACTATAGAAATGATCCCTGAAAGTATAGTCTTAACGAGAGTGGGGCGCGGAACGGGACGCAATTCACCGACACACCATTCTCACTCAGAGTTTATACTCGCTGTCGCGCCTTACTAAAGAAACACGTTGCTAGTATTCTGTTTAAGTACATCATGATAAAACCTTTTATCGCAAGGCTTGAATCTGAACTAAAACTCCTATAATTTAAAGGTCTAATACCTTTACCCATAATGCATTGCGGAGGAAATACATATGAGGGTTTGGCCAGTGTAAATCATTGATAATTTAACTTTTAAATAACTGTCAATGCCATAAACTATGGGTCGGGGTGTTCGGACAAACAATAAGACAATAGGGGCTGTGTATTTTGTATTACTAGTAATTAAATGTGTGTTTATACCGTTCACGAGATACACGCTAAATACAAGGCGCGTCGCTTGTTATGTTCCTGACAGAAACATGGCAAAGACATTCGGTTCCACTTTCATTTGCAAAACCGGGTCAACATTTTTTTTTTGTTCTTTTAGAATTTAGATCCATTAGGTTTTTTTTTTACGACTCTTAATTTGCAGAGTATCTTATGACTTAAGATACTCTTTATGAGATTGACCCAGATAGTATCTTAAGTCTCTGCACATGAGATACTCTGGACATCTAGATACTTAAGGTACTCTGGATGAGACTCACCCAGGGTATCTTAAGTATCTGGATGTGCAGAGTATCTTAACTCTGCACATCCAGAGACTTAAGCCTCTACTCTAACATATACTTTAAAAAAAAAAAACCTTGCTCAGTTCAGCTCAGCCAATCTTTCGTGACCGTGCTTCAACTGTTTCTTCGACTGGTAAATAAAGTCTTTGAAAACCCTCTTGGGTCAAACATAGTATTATAAATATCCTTCAGTGAAATATCTGGATAATTGTTCCACCACAAGCACAGTGTGCACCTCATTTGTGTTGTGTCAAAGTGCTCTTAGAGAAAGTGCATAAAAGTAAAGGTAAAAAAAAAAATCCCTGTTGGTTCCAATCCGGTATTCACATCCCGCCTACGTATTATTTTATCCGGGAGCACCATGAAAGAACTTGCTCTGAGGGAAATGTCATCGGACTTGCCAGAACAATGTCTTCTGCAATTCTGAAATGCGCCGTGGGAGTTCTGTTGGATGGAAGGCATGCCATCTTAAAAATACATCAATTTCACACTGTATTTTACAATTCATCTTTTCTCTGACACTGGAGGGACGTTGCTAGATCTTCTCTCACTTAACTTTTATAAGCACTTTTTTTTTTTACTTGTGGATGTTATAGAAAAAATAAATAAATAATAACGTTTGTCATTGTTAATGAACAAAATCTGGATCATTCATTGGAACTTTAAAAACAGAGCCTTTATTCCTTAAAACTGAAGCCGTAAATCAAACCTATGTAAGGATTTTGCCAGACCAACAGAGGGAGACGTTTTCCTGGTTTGTGCCAGTGATACTGCTTTACCCTATTCCTGCAGCGTCTAATCTATTTGTGAGCCGGCCTCTTGCTTCTAATGGCTCTGAGCACTCAAATATCATGCATGTATTAACTTGAATCCTTTTATCAGGCTTTCTGCTGCATGATCAAAAGGTACACAATGAACTCCAGTATCAGCACAAGGCACCGACAGACATCACCTACATCTTATCTCACCAGAACATAAAAAATAATAAAAATCCAATAAAACAGGAGGTGGTTTGTCATTGTGTGGAAAAACCCCTGTGAGCTTTTTTATTTTAGGGTCCAAATGAGCCTCACTTCTCCACGGGTGGGGAGATTATCCCATCCAACACGCGTCGCCAATGTCGCCTCACAATAGGGCTCCGGTTGCTCCCCGTGTATTTTGTGTGTGTGTGTGGATTTGTGTGGAATCAATAATCGGCCCGGTTGGAGATGGCGGATCGTGCAGCCATAAGCTGACCTGGAATGTTCTCAATAAAGAGCTAATCTTTACGGGAAGCTGTACAGTGCTGAAGGAGTCTCATTTTCTCTCTTCAATAAATGTACGTGTGGACTCACACCACCCTCAGTCGCACTTCTGACACTTTTCTTTTAAACATGTCTACTTTAGGATGCTGCTGTACATTCACACTCATGACCATCTTATCAAAAGGCTCCACTTCCTTCTGGGAAAGCTTTGCACAAGATTTTAAATCCTACATGAGGGAATTTACGCCCATTTGGCCACAATAATGTTTCTGATCTTGGAAAATGAAGCCTGGCATGCTGCTAGTGATCCAGTTCATCTCAAAGGTGTTGGGTGGGGTTAGTCAGAGCTCTGTGTGGGCCAATCAAGTTATTTGAGACAATAATAGAGTTTTATAAATATGGAGACTACGTGGAGAGATATAAAGAGATTTGAACGCGGAAATTTAAATTCATGAGATGATTCTGGGATAGAGTTGACGTTCTGGTTAGATCCAGTTCAGACACCAAATGCGTCATCAAGATGTAAACTTGTGCAGTTATTTTATGATGGGTATCTAAAGTCCAGCATTGTTTTGAAGTGATGAGATTTAAATGATTAAATTCCGTTGTAGAGCAGCAGCAGCAGCAGCATTCCGTTTATTTTCAATAGATGGAATGGAAAGTTTGGAAAGTTGCTTTGGAATGTTTGTTAAGTGTATGCAAAATAAAAATCCTTGTAAACTTGAAGCATAACTAACTGAGAAAGTTCTCTATTCATGAAATCATTCTTGATTCTTGAACCCTTCCTCCAGAACCAAAACCTTCATCCATTCATCCATAATACATACTTTTGGACACACAGAATAATCAACTGTGTTACATTTAGAAGGGGTCATCATGTTGGACTTTATATGTCACTCATTAGGATCAATTTGATTCTCTCTCTCTCTCTCTCTCTCTCTCTCAAACACAGACAGATGTGTCCTGTTAATATTTGTTTAATTTAAGAGAAAGAGACACTGAAAGATGTCTGACTGGAGCAGATCAACACTTTGACACAATCAATCCAGTCAACCAGCAGGGCCAATAGCAACATGATCCTGGTTTTCCTCCTTTGTCAGTGTGTGTGTGTGTGTGTGATCTCTTGATTGGACCGACTTGTTGCAGGTGCATGGATTAATTTCTCGCATGTCTTTGTATGTCTGTGTGGAGTGTTGTCGGAGTGTTGTCGGAGTATCAACGGAGCGTTTTCCTGGGAATCTGGGCTTTATGTGTCTCAGGTCTCTCGCCCCTTTGTCTACCAACCAGGTCATGGTCTGAGCTGCTTATTGTGGGGAGAGTTTGCTTTTGTTTACGCCCTGAGAAGCGATCACATGTTTACGTCTCAGTGACGTTGCGTGCATAAAACCAAAAAAGTCTTGAAACCGTAATTGAGGGATGATTACAGTTTTTTTTTTTTAAAAACACTGCATCCTATTGATTGGTTTTAACCCAGTTTTCTAAAAGGGTGTAAATCACGCCATTCAGTGTGAGGAAGTTAAAAAACAAGTATAACTAGAAATGGCTGACCGAGCACATGCCTTGGACGACGCCGTAGTCGCTAAAGACTTAACAATCGGAAAAACGTTTTTGGGTGGGTGTTTTTTTTTTTGAGGAAGAGCACCCACTTCAGTTCGACTAAGTGATTGACCTTATAACTGCGGCACTGATGTTACTCACTCATCTGAGTTAAAGTTCATTCATTCATCTCCTTGGTGATCGTAATCGTCTCGTCTTCAGCCGCTGATCAGAAATGCAGGTCACGGGTTATGCTGGACCCTGTCCTAGCTGGCTACGGGGAAGAGGTGATATACACCCTGGATGAGTCGCCGGCTCATTCGCAGGGCCACACATAGACAAACAATCATTCACGGTCACCTACACCTCACCACTACGCCACCATGCTGCTTCCAGGCTGCCATCACGACTCTCTCCAGATCAATCCCCCTCCCCCTTACCTTCCACCCATTCCCCGATTCCCCCCTTTTTTGTCCACCTATGTTGTACATATTATGTGTCTTTTTAATTTATTGTTATTTTGCACCAATGGAGTCATTTATTTGTATTTTTATTGGTATCGTCGATTAATTATGCAAGCAAGGTTTTTTTTAAATGCTCCTCTTAGACAGGGTGTTTGACTGTACTTGTACTGTAATACATACTATTGTTTGACTGTACTTGTACTGCTCTAACATTCTATCTAATAAATATATTCATCATCATCATGTGTGTTCTTATGAGACTGTTTTTAATGCATGAGGGGCTGGTGCAGAAATTACCGTGGAATATTGCCCGTGACCAGACCGATAGGCGAGTGTGACTCGAAGTGAAATCAAACCTGGGACCTTCTTGCTGCGAGGCGACAGCGATACCCACTGCGCCACCAAAAAAAAAAAATTCTAAATCAATAAAATGTTTCAAATATCAATTTGTGAAAGCTGAACTTTCAGGACAAAAATGTTGAACAGTTCGAGAGGCTGTGATTTGCGTTAAATAAGCATTAAATCTATTGAGCAACATCACAAACGGCTCCGGCCTCCTCCCAGCGTTCAGCCACCGTGTTGAAACGTTATTTCTCTGCACGTCTGACTCAATCACCGTTTCCCTTGTACCACATTCAAACGTTCCCTGCTGTGCATGTGTGTGTGTGCGTGTGTGTGTGTGTGTGTGTGTGTGTGTTATTACTCTACACGGAAATCCAGCTTCCTCACTTCTCTCTTCAGTTCTCAACTAGATGACAGTGAACATTGCAGTCGTCTCTCTCTCTCTCTCTCTCTCTTTCATCAACAACTGCTTGTTCCAGAGGCATCGCTCTCCCCATCCTGGGAGAAGGAAGTTCTCGGAATTAAGGTAGGCAAATACGCACAGAAACACGCACACAATGTTGAATGAGGGCTGTTTAAAGTGCCCTACAAGATCAAACAAGCAAAGGTGACAGAGAACAAAGAGTGGAATCATAAATGAAAGGACTAAGAACAATAATAAGGAACACCAGTTGAACCAGTATCAACACATCGTCACAATTTCCTTGCAGTTCAGGTTTAGAGCAACAAACCTGCTGTGCAAAGGTGAGAAACTGGACCTTTCCAGTTTCACGTTTCCCCGGGTTCATTCTCATGCTGACAGTCGAGCACACGAAATCTGAGCGTGCGTGAGCGGCTATTAGTAAAAGCTGTCATTACAGTGAGTATCTACCTCCGTCATCGTCACGCCGAGAGTTTAACTATTCGTGAATGGGCCAAGGGGCCAACTTGAGTGTGCACTGATCACTAGTGAGCACTCCATGTGAGGGTTCGGTTCAGGTGTGCGGCATGCTGATGTCGCTGACATGATCCAAGTCTGTTTGGACGCACACACACACACACATACAGGAGGATAGCTTTTCCCATCCGGAATGATAGGAGGGAGGGATCTGGTCAGTCAGCTTCTGGTTTGGCGAGTTTTCGGAGCAGGCAGTGTGTACACCACACACACATGTTGAAACAGAAAGAGACAGTTGGCAGAAAGATAGAGAATGGTTGGTTTCCCCCCCCCCCCTGAAATGAAAAGACTCAACCTCGAGACGTAGCACTTGGGAGGACGGAGAGCAGCGCTTCAACATCATGCAGCCTTGGCTTGAGGGACACGTCAGCTGTGCGCTGTAAGGAACAGGTATTCTCTGGGGTCATTAGCGTACTGGTGTGTGTTCAGAACCTTTTCTTCTACCCCCCCCCCCCCCCCCCCCACGCTTCTGAGGAATGTGAGGCTTATGTCAGTGAGAGTCAGGTACAGACTCACTAATTACCACTGCCATTCCTCCCTCCCTCGCCGTCTAGCGCTTTCCTTCAACGCCGCCACCTTCATCGCTGTCCCTCTCGCTCTTCTCTCCTCCACTTCGAGACCTTGTGAGCTCCCCTCCTCCCTCCCTCTCTCTCTCTCTCTCTCTCTCTCTCTCTCCCACCCCCCTCTTCTCTTGTCTCCTGCTGTTGCGTCTCCGAGCGCTGTCTTGACTGGTGTAGAGAGGACAGGACAGAGAGGATCTGAGTCAGAATCAAGACAAACAGCAAAAAGGAGAACAGAAACTCTGACTTGTCCTCGCTCTCACTGTGCTTGTCTCAGATCTGCTCTGACTGTGCTTCGGCGTGTCCGTCACTGAAGGCAGGAGACACCTTGGCGGCGAACAAGAGGTGGGCGAGAACCCGTCAGGCAAGCGCAAAGCAGGAGAAGACGAGAGGAAAAGAAGATGAGAAAGTGACAGCCGGGAGCTTCGCTTTTGAAGGGTGGTAGAAGAGCTCCTAGCAACACAGTGACTACACCTCCCATCATCCTACAGGGTAGCTGGAAACGGTCAGGTGTGTCTTTCTTTCCTTTCTGTCTTTTTCTCATGTTAGCAGTTCTGTAAGGCCATTGTTACGGGACATGGCGTGTTTTCTCACCTGGCGACACACACACACACACACACACACACACATGCACACGTACGCACAGTGGGTATCTGAAAGGACATTTCTTCAGCTGGGACTGCTATAACCTTCACTACAAGGTTATGAGACAGGGGACTCAATGTTTATTTGTATGGTGTGTGTGTGTGTGTGTGTGTGTGTGTGTGTGTGTGTGTGTGTGCGTGATCATTTGCTGTTCTGACGGGTTGCCATTTATTGATGTGTGTTTTTCAGGAACTGGTTGACCAAGGAACTAGTTAGTCTCAGGTATCCTGCTAAACTGCATGTGTGCCTCTGTGTGTATGTGTGTGTATAAACTGTACATTTGTTTTGTGCGCAGTTTTATATGCAGTTTAAGTATTTATATGTCATTTAAAGTTTAACTGCAGCCATCTGTAAGCTGTTATAGAAAAAAAAATATTAGTATCTCTTTCATTACCTTTTAGATTTTTACTTATATGGTTTAATATAAACCTAGAAAAGCACAGAGAGCGCAGACCTCCGCCGAGCAGGTCATTCCCCTCCTAATTTGATTTACACCGTCCACATGGTGATCTGGATCATCATCAAAAGGTTATAAATTGTTCTTGGTACCTTTATACACCAGCCATGAAAAGTAAAAGTGAAACGGAGTTTTTAACAGATTTTTGAATCCGTAAATCGAGTTTTCAATGTTAAAATGTAATATTTTTTCCTGATCAGATCCAGATAAAATTCGGTGGAGAGATTGAGGTCCTCACTCTTACAAGACTGCATCATATTCCATAAACATCGGTCAATGTGTTTTTGAAATTTTGAAGCTCCATTGACTGCAATGTTACTGAATATTTCAAACTGATCCATAATCCTGGATCATCACCAAAATTCTATCAACTGTTCCTGGTAACATTCTCAACGTTTCCTGAAAATTTCATCAAGCTCTTTCCAGAACCTTTTGAGTTATCTTGCTAATGGACGGACAGACAGACAAACAAAAGGCTTCTCTGCGGAGGTACATTTTTTTTGAGGGATAATTAATAATAATAATTAATAATTTGAGCTTTTCAAAACAAAGGCAAAAGTTGACTTTCTTGACCAACTTTCCATTTACTGAATGGCTCCTGCAAAACGCTCCACTGACATGAAGGTCTCTTCTCGTTGGCCAATGTGAACAGACCTTCATGCTTTCACACAGCAACATTTTCTTGACCATCCCTGCATGCATGGATTTGCACAAACGGTGGAAAACGCCATAGTAAGTAATTCCAGAGCAGTGATTGTCAACACACCCTTTTAAAATCAACACTCCTGAATAAGATCACACAGCTTGGAGGGAGATTTAACAAACTCAACATTGCTGTTTTGTTGGTCCGTCTATCATGTGCCGTCTGCGTGTGCGGATAAAGGTGGAAGGAACACTAATCGGCATGCCCAAAGCACGGCGCTGCCATACAGAAAGCGTTTCCTAAGTTTTAGGGTGTGTGTGTGTGTGTGTGTGTTGAAGCGCAGGTCCGACCTGATGAGGCGATGACACAGCCTTTACAAGCAGCTTCATGCTAAAACAAAACCAAAAATAGACTTGGGTGAAATGGTTACTATCAGGTTGTCCCACATGTCTGTCTTTCTGTCTCTCCACCTGTCTGTCTCTCATGCAGAGGCTGTGGCTTCATTGCTCATCGCAAAATATTTTTTCCCGAATGATTCTTATCGCCCAACCCCCACGTGTCACATTCCACAATTGCAAAAAGGGACAAACAGTTTTCTTAGACAGGAATTTATATGCAGATTTGTTCTTCTGTGTGACCTTATAGTGGGATTGTGTTTGGGATCGCGCGATTCAGGAGAAACGGAAGGAAAAGAGGAATAAAAAATATAAGCGAACAATATAGACTATATTTTTAACTCGATGAATGTAGATCAGACGTTCAGAATGTGCCAAGCTGTAGGAAGAGAAACATAAAAATACCAACATACACAAGTTTAAGATCGTCACATGACTGCCTCGTGATCATTTCATCCTTACGATGGGGAAGTGTGTGTGTCAGACAAAGCCACCGGCACTAAAGCAGAAACCTAAAGCTGCAGAGTAAAGAATTAAATGCAGCTGAGAGAGAGAGAGAGAGAGAGAGAGAGCGAGGGGAACCTGTTAGCACTATTGTGTTGTTTATGAGACACCTGTAACAAGAGCTGATCGCCCTCTCTCTCTCCTCGCTCCCTCTCTTTCTGTTTGTCACAAACACACATACCTGGAAAGCACAATGGTCACATTCTTCCTCTCTATCAGCCCCCCCTCCTTCACCTCCCTCTGGAGCTCTCCTCTGATCAGGCCAAACTCACGACAAAGGGGGGGGGGGGGGGGGGGGGGAGTTGAAACAGGTGGAAATTAGTTTAGTACACACAGGTACAAGTTTCATTTGAGGAAAAGTATTTTTTTTAAGTATTTACACTTTATTCACACCTGCAGGGATTGGGAGGTAAAAGGAAGCCAATCCAGCAGGTACTTTTTGGAGTATGGGGGCATTTGAAGTTTAGAGCTTTTCTGAGAAATGATAACGGATTAGTGTGTATTTAGTGTGTATAAACAGAAATTCAAGAGAAATTCTCTTGAAAGAGGGGCTGGCTGGACTGGAAGCTCAGATCAGCCTTTACGTAACAGGATGGGTAAAATGAAGCAACAGTAAAACTGCAAGATCTCCAGGTGCAAACGCTGCCGAGTGAAACATCCCAATTCTTTTGCAAAATTTACGCGAACTATTCAGTTTAGAGAATCAAAGATGGAGTCTAGAACGGTCATTTGCAGGTGACTTTATAAAAAGAGCTTGAGTGACTGTATAATGTCGCACCACACGACTTCCTCCAACGATCACAAATAGCAAAGCTGTCCTGTTTTCGAACAGAAATCCTTTGCTCCCATTGGACAAGATTTTCCCAAATCCAATTCCAGCTAATCCCACTATGTCCCGCCTCCTGACAACTGACTGGTCAGTAGAGCCTTCCTCTTATCTCTGATTGGCGAGTCTATCAACGCGGCCGACTCCATGTCCAGACAGGAAGCAACGTCAACTCAACTATTTCATCAGAAAAACATGGAAAGAAAACACTGATAGAAGACAATCATAGGAAAACTTAAATATATATTTCTGCCAGACACAATGTTCTCTTCATTCTGGCCTTTTTTTGCTAAAGGCCAGAATGCACATGTCTCAGAACCTGGAACAAAAGGATTGATCATACTTGACCGAAGTGAGAAAATGTCATGTTTCCCCAAGCAAAAGTGAAATGTTGTGCAATTGTCTCCCTTGTGAGAATTCTGAGGGACCGTTCCGCGCTGTCGAGTGTATAAACAGGTGACATCCACTCACTGTGAAGGCTGGATCAACACTCATCCTCCCCTCTTCTCCCCAGACCCCCTCCTTCTGCTGTTCAACCTCTGACCTCACTGTAACCCCCCCCGTGTGGAGGCACTGCTGAACCCTCCGTCCTCTCTCCTTGTGTCCTGCTCGCCTCCTTCCTCCCTTTGGTCCTTCTACAAGCTTGTGCCTCTTCCAGTCGGATGGTTTGTTTTCATTCGTTCGTTTTTTAAGTCAGTCTTTAAAATAACTGCAATAAAATCAATTGAATCAATGCATTTTTTGCACATCTATGGTCAATGTGGACAACAGAAACGATCCAAATGAATAACTGACATCTCGTTATGCTGCTTCAAAATAGACCTGAAAACATGTGTACTTAGAACAGAACCTCAAATTGACTGTTTGTAATAGGCTCTTCTCTGCATACCTGCTGCTACACACAATGGGCCAGTTGTCTGAATAGTGGGCCAAGAGACAAGGTGTGTGCGTGCGTGTGTGTGTGTGTTTGTGTGTGTGTATAGGTGCGTGTGTGCGTGTGTGTGTGCTTGCAGTGGGTGATTTGATTCTGGAATGAAAGGCAACCAAATGCATGGGGTGTTGAGAGGTGAGTGGAAGTGAGTAGGTTTGGAGGAATGAAACTACCGGGGTAACGCTTCATCTTGTGATAAGATCCAACCCCAAACACGCGTGTAGACACACACACACACACACGGATTCCCATTGGTTTTCAGCATAGCATTGCGTTTGGAACCAGGCAAACATGTTAAGTTTGGTAATATTGCACACTGAGTTTATTTCTCAGGATGATTTATTGTTCTGGTCATAAAAACACCGTTTCAGCTGAGTAAAATCTTGTAGTCATTTAGCTTCTGTGTGTTGAGGGATCTGCATTTAGTCAAGCATCAGATGAAGCCGGCCAAAACGGAATTCCTCCAGATTTTCATTCAGCCTCTTGTCTGCCTGTTTTATGTATCCTCTCACTTTTCTGATCTGTGTGTGCGCTAAAGAATTAGTCTCTCCAGGAGATCCGAAGGCCAGACGATGCCCATGGGTGACATTTAAATTACTAAGCAAAATCTCATGATCTTTTTGAGCCATATATATATATGATATATATATCATCCATATGCAAATACTAGATTCCTTCATCCGTCATATTAAAGAACGTAATTCTTGAAATTCTTATAATGTACCGGTAATAAAATTTGTCATGGAAGTTTCATTGGAGAATTATATGTGAACATACATGCTTGATGTGGGCTCGTATCAATTACTCTTGACAAAGGTAAATAAAGGTCAAGGCTCACATAAAAGAAAGTTGCTCACATAAAGGTGTTGCCGTGCCAAGTTGGTTGCATCATGAATGTTACGCGATAATGGAAACATTTGATTGAGCGTGCACGCTTTGTGCATCTCCTCAGACATTCATGGCGTGTTCTCAATTATGTTCTCAGAAAGTGATGGAAACAGGAGAAGACCCATGCGAAATGGGTCGCGAGCAGATTGTCAGTTCTGAATCGACATTTTGGGTACCTTTATACAACTGGGTAGTGGCATCTCAGTTTAGGGTTTCAATCCTGAAAAGTTGAGCTGATTAATTTGCACATGTGTGTGGGTGTGTGTGTATGTGTGTCCACATGACCAAATACCACCAAAGCTAACCGAACAAAACCTAATCTGTTTAGTGACATCTTCTTGCTGGTTATACTCTACAATGTCATGCATGATGACAGTTCATTTGTCAAATAATGAATGGCTTCGGTGTGGTTCTAAGTCAGGAGGATGACTCTGCTTCTCCTTGTTGTGCATTTTAGTTCAGTATATCTTTTTGTATTTCTCACCTCACCTCACCTCTCTCTCTCTCTCCCTCTCTCTCTTTCCTTGTCTCTTTGACCTTGGCAATGAGTGTAGCAGCTAAACACATGGTGCCCTTGGCCCGCCATTGGCTAGTGACAAGACACATGACTAGAATGTCAGCTGGCCAAATTCTCGGCAAAAGGGGAAGAAAAATGTGAGACTTTAATATGGGATATTGTCTATGTGTGTGCGTGTGTGTGTGTGTGTGAATACTGTCAATGTATTTTCTTAGGTAGAGCAACATTTTTACACTCAAACCAGAAAGGAAGCCTTCCCACAAGAACACACGCCTCTACTGTCACCTGTAATATCATGTTCTTATTCGTGTCTGTTAAAAAAATAAAAAAATAGGTAGGTAAAGAAATTAATTAATTATGTATCTAACTTATTTTATATTTGGTTTATGAGTTCTCAATTTGAATGTTGGCACATCTAATTTTACTTCCTTAGAAAGTTTTAGCTATAGTTATATAAGACATAGAATTTGTTTTTTAAACAACCTAGCATTTTATTTGCTGCCTTAAAGACAAAAATAGATATTTATATTAATTTGGATGAAGGTGCATTCACTTTTTCACCCCTCAGCCATAACACAAATTCTGGGAAATTGATATTTTTTGTGTTTATGTTTCCATTAATTAATTCCTAATTATAGGAAGTTAATATGAAATACAGAACTACACAGTCACATTGTTTCATTCAGTATGTCTACAAACATGTTTAAATAAGCTTATCCAGTGTTTATATAATTTGTTTTAACTAAAGCTTGTATCTCACTCTCTACTGATAGTTTTTATATTTTAGGACACGTTCGATGTAAGATACAAAAATCATTAATTTTGCCAGTCTGCCATCTCCTTTTGCACATTTGCCAACATGCTAATACGTGAGTGTGGTTCTGTTTAGTTAGCAACAAGACGGTAGACAGAAACAAAGCCCTCAGACTTTAACAGCCCCCATCTGCCTCAGTGACCGTTGCAGATCTGTTTGTGTGCAGGTTCGTATCGGACCTGTTAAACCGGTTCCCTCATGTCTCTCTCTTTTTATATCTATGAACTGTGAACTCCTTCACTGGCGTCTTTGGTGCGTGACTTGCAGTTTCATTACAGAAGTGTTGTTTTGGGGTCACTTCATATCCAGTCGATGATTTCCAGCCTATTGTAACGACATGCTCGACTGCAGGCTAGAAGTGGATCAAAGCGGGTTTGCCTTCTCGTATGTGATTCAGATGTCAGTGGAAACAACCACAAGGAATCTGACTGTTGCAAAGATCTGGTACGTCATCCTAAATAAGATATGAATCTGATTCCTGTGCGTGTCAACAGTCAGACGCTCGGTCTGATTAGATCATTATTCATGAACGCTATGCGGTGCAGGACGCGGTGGGCGATAGCTATGATAACTTGGACAGAGGAGGTTGCAAATATAATTGATATAAGTTACGGTGCTTCAATTAAAGCTTTTTTTTTCTCCCCGTCTTACTCACAAACTGACGCCACAAAATAATAAATAATAAATAAATGATTTCCCTTACTACTTTTTTTTGTTATTTTTGATGTAGGACTGCCACACGGTGACACTCTCTGTTTGTTTGGGAGTGATATGTATAGATGTGGGTCACGGGACAGATCATTTCGCACTGATGCCAAATTTGGGTTGTCAGGAGACACAAAAACTGCGGAACATTTTTCCATGAAACTTTGTGGTAGGATGGATCTCGGTCCTGAATAAACGTCAGTAAATTTTGGTTAGGATCCAAATATAGGAGAAGAGTCTTTAGGTTATTTTGTGACAAAATAAAATCAGACCAATTTTAAATGGTGATATCTATGAATATGTGAAATTTGGATTCACCAAATTAGGGGGGGTGTACCACATATTTGTTGCTACCACTGTACATTTTATTGGTATCTAATTCATACAGTATAATCAAAATTACATTAATTGATTGTTATGTTTGTGTGTATGTGTGCTTTGTGTGTTTATGTAAACTCCAACCTTACTGCACCCTTTGGAGTAGAGCATAGATTTCTCCATCTGTAAACTTTGAACTGGCTATCTGCATAGACGTGTGTGTGTGTGTGTGTGCGTAGGTGTGTGTGTGTGTGTGTGTGCGTGTGCTGCCAAACAGGCAAGAATCAGTGATTGCATGTCCTTCATTAACAGAGTCATTGGTTAATGTGTCACTTCTACGATGGCAATCACACTAACACAAACACACATGTACACACACTTGTGTTATATTGAAGGGCACCCCATCGCTTTAAGGGTTATTAACATTTGCAGCACTTCCACACGTCATGGCCTCCCTTAATTCCTGTGTGTTTCTGACAGTATCAGTGGAATGTCGGCTTCAGTCCTGTTTGTACTCTCTTTACCTCCACTGTGTTCATCAGTGTTTTGCCACCATAGTGACTTTCATATACTTGATAAAAACCTGACGAGACTTTTTAGTAGTGACGCATGATATCAGATTCCTTCCAGTAAACCGATCCAGTATGTTATAACTTATTCCGTCTGATTTCCAGTACAAACACAAATATATGCACATATTTTTTCTCATTTCATTGCACAGACCGCCAAGTCTGTCCTGACGTGACTCACTGCAGATGAAACTGTTTTTCATAAAGTATACATTCACTGGACAAAGTAAGAAAACTACCGGTACTCAGTCAACATGCCTCGACTTCAGTGTCGCCTTCCTGACTTGTCATGTCAGCAAATGTTTGATTACATTTTTTTCATTCGACACGAATGAAGTGGCGTCATGCAACTCCAATTATGAGCACTTTGTTTACTTAAACTCAATCAACTTAATCATCGCACTCTCTGTGGCAAAACTGGTGTAATCAGTTGTGAAGTGTAGCGCTGGTCAGGTACTGTGGCAAAGTTCAAATCGAAGGCAACCCCCAGGCGCTAATGCTTGGTGTGTTTTTTTTATATTGCAAGTATTGCTTAATTGCAATGAAGTTCTGTTATAGATTAAATGACAAAACAATTAGTCATTGTTTAATATAAAATACAGTAGTACAACTGCAGAAAAGCAGAACCTCCGCCAAGCAGCTCGTTCCCCTCGTAATTGGATTTACACCATGTGATCTGGATCATCACTAGAAGGTTATAAATTGTTCTTGGTATATTTATACACCAAACACGCCATAAAATCAGATGGCGCAGAGCGGTTCTAAATGACTGAAGGATTGGAGACAGATAGGGAATGACATGCGCTCCCATGTCACGCTAACGTATACTACTTTCCTGCAGCAACATGCACGCACAGCCAAAACAAGAAAGGAGTTGGATCCCCAATATGAACTCTAAATGAGGAAATATGACCTCATTCTCATTTTTACAGAGCTTTTATAGATATATATTGCTGCTCTATTAATGCTCATATGTATATTTACTACATACCAGTAGTCTTTTGATCACCTTTACTTAAAAGAAGCTATCGTTACAGTCTGCCATTATTGCTTTTACTTCCTATGTGTCTGTGGGGCTTTGAAACCAGTTGAGTAAATCCCTTATAACAACTGAGAAACCAAATGTAACCTTTAACAGGTGAATCCTAAAATGCCTCAGGCAGATCCTACTTTATGTAATCTTTGCGGCGTCTGTCTAGCTACTTGCCTTCAGACTGTGTTTATGTGCAGCACCGACACATGAAGGAACACTGTACAGCACACAATGCAAACATTCGGTTTAATGAATCATGTTTAATTAAAGCGTGCTAAAGCAGTGCCTCTTTTGGACGTCTTTGACTGCAGATCGAAAAAGCTGTTATGAGCTAAACCAGAGGAACCCCCCCCCCCCCTCACCGAATCAACCTTTAATCTGGGAATAAATCTAAATGTCTGAATCGTCTTTACCTTCTGAGCTTCAACCGGCAGACAACAGGGATAATAAATGATTGTGTTACCACATTATTTTGCTGCTGTTTTTTTTTATTACAGTAATGTTTTTTATTATGTGTAAAGTCACACTTGATGTGGATGCGGCTTTATTTTAGGCACGCTTATTACTCACCAAGGAGCAAAACAAGCCATTGGTTTGTTCTCTTTAATCAAATGATGGTGGTGTAGAGAAATGGGGATGGGAATATCTGAACAGATCAGCAACTGGGTTCAAATACGGACACATCAGAATGACATTTTCACTCACCCCAGAAAATGAAGCCGATTGACTTTCCTCACTTTTCATCTGATGCCACCATCAAGGCAAAATTTCAGCTTGTCCTAAGTCTTGGGTTGTGACCTCACCAAATGCCCCCCAGGGGCGGTGGCGCCTCAGCTGTAATGGGTTTCTGGAGCTAATTGGCAAATGTCAGCATGGCCTAATAAGATGCACATGCGACATATCAACATGTTGGCAGTGTCATTGTAAGAATGAGTTCTTTATTCATCTTAGTCTTTATTAATTAGTCTTCACTGGAGACGTGACATTACACGGCAAACATGGCTGTGGAAGTGAAGCCCTGTTTCAGAAACCTCCGTTAATGATTAACATTCTCCTGTTGGAGTTTTTGCTGCTCTTTATCTGGTATACATTTTACGTGCTCAAACTCTACCTCGTGACTTTTCCCGAATTGTTGCGAATCATCGCCATTTGCCGTGCCCTTTGCCCTTTGAACCCTTGTTTTTTCCTTCAGTTGTTGAAGGAGAGACACTAAAAGGAGGAAGAGAAAAAGTGGTGTTGGGAAGGGGCGGGGGGGGGTTACCTGTACTGAGTGGCTCCACCTCTTTTGGCCATTGAGAAAGAGTAAACACTAAACCACTGCTTACTTCCACACTCGCCCTGACACAGGCAGGCAAGGAGACTCTCAAGGAGAGTGAATGGACTGAAACAGCGTTTGATTTCAGACAGCGTTGAATGTGCAAACTGACTCCCAAAGACAAAACACACCAGGTGCACCTTTTTTTAGCCCGCTCTTCGATACCTGCACTCCTAAGTCTGCCATACAGGTAAAGTGTTCAAGTGTGTTTCTATCTGCCTCCAACGTCTGTGTGCTGTAAACATGTGTGCAGTTCAGGGTCGATTTAAGAACGTGTCATCATTTCTTGCTGGATTATCACTGATCACTTTTGGACATGAGAAATACTGACAAACGGTTTTTTTCCCCCAAAATATGAATCTCCAGCTTGTAAGCAAGATTTTTGTCGTTTAGAAAACGTCTGGGCATCTTCAAGGAAAAAAAAGACACGCTTTTCCTGGTGTGCCTTCCGCCGCCTCGTAAAACTGTTTGCCGTTACAAACCCTCGACCAAACCTTTCAGTCTTCTAATGGGGGCATTCTTGAGGAAATCACATTCTTCTTTTGGCGTTCATCTTCTTTAACTATGCTTTTCTTATCACCAGACTTCCCTGTTTGGCTGCTTTTTTTTTTTTTTTTCGGAGCCAAAGCGATCACAAACAGACAAGAAAGGCAATTCAACCAATCAGTAGCTGGAATGCAGATAGAGATGTCCTTACAATGGAACCAGTGGAACCAGTGGAGTGGCCCAACACCGTGTGTTTGCATGCAGGATCCTCTGGGGGTGTCAAAAGTGGAGGATTAAAAAAATATTGTGATGGTTGGTTGAATAATTTGCTATTCTAACCTATAGACGTCTGGGCTCTTCATCACATAGTATGTGGACTTTTACCTTGTTTGTTGTGTGCGTATGTGCACATGTGTGTGTGTGTGTGTGTCAGTGTGTGTGTGGGTGGTGGGTGTGATTTAGATTCCCATTTGTTTATGATTCAGTACTCTTATTTATAAAGAGGAATACTGCGCTACGCTTAAAACAAAATGAAAGTGTTGGCAGGAAAGTTTCTTTAGTTGCACGTTTCGGCTTTTGTGCCGTTGTAGAATTCCCGACTATGTTTGTCGACAGGGAGGGACATTGTTTGATTGTCAAAGGGAGTGTGAAGGTCAACTGCTTCCTGAACCGCTGTCATAAGTGTTAAACGAGAATGAAGATATGTGCACGTATTCGGGGGGGCCAGATGTGACGAGCCTCGTGACTTACATCTTGTTGATGTCACAGCACCCACACACACATACACACACACACACACACACATTAGAGGTCACTAAAGCCTCTAATGTGTGTGTGTCACGTGCGTGTGACACTGCCAACGTCATTAACTGCATGAAACAATATGTCCTATGGCCTTGAACAGACGGGCTGATTAGCAAGAAGAATGTGGTTGGCTAAGCAAAGACGCTGCTCAGCTAGCGCTAAAGCTAAAGCTGGTGATTAATTGTGTGCGACTTTGTGAGGGACGCATTCGGCATGTCCTGCTTTCTAAATCCAGACATATCAGAATCAGAGCTTTGACTGTGGAGACTTCCCAATCAATTCTAATGGATTTATTTGATTTGGAAAGAAACCATCACGGTGTTTGAATGAAGTGCTGGTGTTGTTCTGACTGGGACTCCGACCAATGGGACGGCTCTGAAGGCGGGGGGGCTCTTGGAGTAAATGAACTGGAATCATCCCTCTGTGGTGAAGTTGAGGTGGGCTGAAGGAGGTCGCTCGCACACTCTGCCTGACCTGACATTCTTCGAGCCAGTTTCACTTTAAAGGGCTTTCGAGCGCTGAGGGGGGCCTGAATATTCCGTCTCCCGCTCACACACACACACACACACACCTTCTCTCTTTCCTGCAGTTCTGGCCCCCTTCTTGCCCTTGTCCTCCTCAGATTGCCCTCCTCTGCGCACCTTCCTTGTTCCCCCTCCTTGCTGTTCTCCTTTGCGCTCGAGTGAACCACAGTTATGAGGGTGACAGGTACAGGGATGGGGGGGGGGGGAGATGGGCAAAGATATATAAAAAAGAAGAATAAGCTTTTATTGTCATTATAAAATTTGTACAACAAAGTTTCAAGGTCAGATTGGGGATTCTTACAGGTGCGTTAAGGATAGAAGCATCATACAGGCTCTGGAGACCAGCGTTTGTGTCCCGTGCGAACTCAAAAGTCACATTTAAATAGATGTATCTCGATGTGTGATCAAATACAAGTAAATAATTTTAATGTAATTAAAAATATATATATATTTTACCCAAAACTGTGAGTTTCTCTATAACTCAACTAAGGATCTTCGCTGCCAACGCCAAAATAAACTCCATTGAAGTTGCAGAACTTTACAAAAAAAGGAGCCAAAAAGTGTCTGTCATCATGTTCCGACGCGAGCCAGAGCAGCGGCGATCTGTAATTCAGTGTAAAGTGAAACATCCAAAGAAAAACAGTTCAAATGGACAAAAAAAAAAACAAGAGGCCGCGATAACGCAGCTTCCCTGTGTGTGTCTTAACGCTTCATCCTGCCTTAGTCAGCATGCTGACAGTTCAGCTGTGTGAACCATGGTGTGCGGACATCATGTGTCTTGGGGGTCAGCCGCAGTTCTTACTTCTCTTCTGTCAAGTTCATTGTTTCGCTCAGCTGTGGCCGCTTGAGAAACAAATGCATAGGAGACACGCAATTTTATTTGTCAGGCTTATTATCAGCAAAAAAAATCCTTATTTTTAGTGATTCTTACGGCAATGCAAAACATGTGAGATAATTCTCGTACACCACAGATTTATTTAAACTCCATGAAACACCAGAAATCCTAGCAGAAATCTGGAATCTGTTGTTCAAACACTTTTTTTTTGCACATTTACAAGAGGAACTGCTTCCTGGAACGATGTGGCGTCCTCCTACAGGTCATATCAGTCTACAGAAATAAAAAAGCAGGACTCTGCTCTTGTGACATGCTACTCATTTACTTATATGGCTGACATGCAATAATAGATGGCAGTCGTACTGATACTGGTACTGATTACCAGTGTTGATTTACTGCTGACTTTATTCCTGCTTATTCTTGCCTATTGAGCAGATTTCAATGAAAATATATTTGTTTGTGTGTGTGTGTGACCTTGACCTTAAAAAGAAGCATCTTATCAGTGGTTACAACAAACTTCATGTTCTATCAAAGTGTGTTCCAACCTCAACGTCAGCAGTGGGATAATTGCTAAAGTTGAATTTTAAAGTCGGTAAAGTTATGATGGAAATATTCTATATCTATATTGCTAATGGTACCGTAATCTGCTAATGAATTAATCCCGTAAAAACAAACGTAATATGTCTTATTGCACTTGAGTGACATGATGCCAACTAATAGTAGTGGAATTTTGAGTCGGCCACACAATCACTGAAATAAATGCTTTCGGTTCACAGAAATGTGAGCAAATCTGTTGGGGACATCCCTAACAAACACACACACAAACAATTTAGACCTGTGTGTGTAAGCATAATCGCATTTTAAATAATTTGCCAGTACATTTCGGGGGAATTTAGTAGATGCATGTGTGTGAGGGGAACAAAGAAACACATGGCAAATTGGTTATAGGGATCAGATTGCTTTTACTTAATAACATCTGAGCTTAGTTTTGATGATTCTTTTAATAAAAAATGACTTATTGTCATTTTCTGCCCGTGGTTAGCATGGCTAAGACATGGTTCCGCTGTGCCAACGTTGCGTTCAGTGGGTCTCCGTTCCGGGGCATTTGTGCTCCTGACGAATTGTTTGGTGAATATGTTTAAAGAATAAGGGAGGGACACATTTCAGAAGTCTTCCCGCGGGGTTCAACGGTTAACCTGGCCGACGGTGCGGCCACTGGAACGTCCGACCCCTCTGAAGCATGCGCGAGTCTTGATTGGCTTGCACTAACGAGTTAATCTTTTATTTGGATTGACCTCTCTGGGTCAGAGGAAGGTCCTGATGTTATTCATCTCCGATCTTGGTTTGACTGATGCCAAATTGAAATAGAATGGGCTTATTATGCATACATACACACACACACTGCCATGTTTTTACATACAAAGTCTTACAGAAGTAACCTTTTACATTTGTTATATCCAATGTACTTCTTCTTTGTTCTGTCCGTCATTCTCTGGACGTTCTACTAAACAGACTTTCCTCTGGACTGTTGACTTTTCAGGGAGTGGGACTGGCTTTAAGAGGAGTTGAAACTCCAGCACGCTGCTGACCCCGGTGTGCGACGTTCACCTCTCGCTCCTTTTTACGCCAACTGCTCCTCTCTATGTCACTCCCGCTTTTCTTTGCTCTGTTTAGAGCACTGGAAGCACTTTTTAGACAGAAACTTTCTGAACGAGTGGCATTCTCTCATCTGGCTGTTTTTCCTCTCAGTCATCCCTCTATCTGCTCTCTTGACTGCCCAGGAAGGTGTGTGTTGTTTGCTTAAGTTAAGCTGTGCTAGGAACATGTTCTCCGTTGTTATGTACAAAAAAACCCACACATGCATGCCCAAATTCAAACACACACACACACACACACAGATTTCCAACTGTCAGAGTAAGATGAGGAAGCATTGAAGCCCCAGTTTTGTACGTTTCCTGTATTCTTTCCTGATTTTCTGCAGCTCTAAGCAGAAAATTCAAAAAACACTACTTCTCACATGAGCACCCCCCCCCCCCCCCCCCCCCCCCGTGTCTTTATTGGTGACAGCGTCAAGATTTGCACATTTCAGCAGTAACTACAGAGGGATTTAATAATACCCATTATGGACAGAAACAAATGACAATACGTAACAACACTGGTTTTTTTTAATCATTTACACTATGTAAAGAAAAAAATATAAAAACAAAAAGAGTACACGAGTATATGTACATTACATATATGAATGTTTGTTTATTTCTCATTCTAAAACGTCCTACTACTAATCTATCGTACACAGTCATACACTAGACTCCATAAATTAGCTCCACCCTCCTCAGCTCTCATGTTTGCAGCTTTGGCTCAGTGTTGTGTGTGTGTGAGTGTGTGTGTGTGTGTGTGTGTAGAGGAGGCTGGCCTCTGTGCTCAGTGCCCTGCTGTACCTGTCTCTCATGGAGGTGGACCAACACTCCCAGAGCAGGCGGCCAGGCAGCAGAGCGCTGTGAAGCAACAGGGGTAGCTATCCTCCTTTCTGACACTCATTGCTTCGCTTTCTTCTCCTCTTTTCCATCGACATCCCCTCGACTGGGCTTTCTGCAGTGCTTCAGTCTCACTTCCCCTGCCCGCGCTGGGTGTCTTTTGCTTTTTTTAAAATATATTTTCCCACCTCAGATTACAGGCTTTTCCATTGTGATGAAGCAGTTCCGTGTGTGTATTTGCGAAGACAGCTTTGAGTAGTGTTCGCTGTATTTGTGTCTATTTGTTGCGTGGTGCGTGTTAAAGTGGCAGTGTTGAAACTTGTGCTGCTGTTTCCCTGATCGTCTGCTGCTGCCTTGTGTCCCTGTTTTTAAGGGATGTTGGGTAGACACTGTGACTCGACCGCCTCCACGTGCCTGTGTGTGCGCATACAGCTAAGATGGCAGCCTCCTTAGGCCTGTTTTCTTTCGTAGACTGGATCACTCAGGATCGTATGGCAAACTAAGAGATGCATTGTTCCTTCCTGTTGGACACACGCTTAGATTTTCTTTTCACATAATCTGCAATACATTGAGAGCCAAAGGGAGGTTGCTTGCTTACACCTCCCACACCTCCCTTTGGCTTCTGAATATGGTCTGTTAATGCCCCAGAAAAGAATAAGTGAGTGCAGGGCTGATTTAAAGTGAGGTCAGTGGCATGAAGAGTGAAATGTCCCTTTTCTTTCTAGCGATGATGAACAATGCTTTAATAATATCAAGCGTCATTTGTTTTATTTTGTTTTTTTAAGTTGGAATTTGGCCTGTTTTTATGGCATAAAAGCCTTTTTTGCCTGCTCATAAAACAATTCATTACCCAATAGCACGCTGTTAATCCGTAGAGAATCCGTTGCGTCCATCACTCATAAACACAGTGTAATGGTTAATCGCCATGGCTATAACCGAAACTCTTAAATCCAGCAGGTCGGCAGCCAATAAAACCCATGCTCTTTAACTTCCTGCAGGCCAGCCTGCCCTTCCTGTCCGTACTTCTCTAAGTTCACAACCTTTGAACCTGGTGCCTGAGCTCCAAAAGCCTGTTTTGATTATCCTTTACCTCATGGATGTTTGTGTTGCACCAAAGAAAAACAATTACGCAGAAGTTAACCATAAGTTTTCTTTTGAAAATTCTAGCCTTGTAAATGTGTAAATCTTTACATCCTCTGTGAGTAAAGGTTGCGACTTGTGTTCGTCTTGGTTTAATCATTCACCTGATGCTGCCTCAGCTTTCTTTCTTGCGTGCGCGCGCACACACACACACACACACACAAACAATATACATTTTCGCTTCTTGGTTTACATCAAGCACAAAGTCAGAGCATTCACAATTTAAAACGATTTGTTGCTTTTGTATTGTATTACATTGCATTATTTTATAGCGTATTATATGTTTCTTAGATGCACTTTTGACGCACTCAGTGCTTTCAGAGTCTTCTCTAAGAAAAGGAAGACTAAGCACAAAATAGTCAGCACTGAGGAAGTATGGGAATATCTCCAAGTCATCAAAAGCAGGACAGGAAGTACGTCACCTCGTGCTTAAACTGGGCATTAAATGCCACGTTTTTGACTCACAAAATATCCACTTAAGGGATTTTATTTATAACGACTCTAGACTGACTTCATTATGAAGTGTCAGCCTCACAGTTCCACATAGCTCCTTCCTTCTTATCACTGAGCAGAACTCCCAAAGTGAATATTGTCCTCCCTTTGTCATCAGTCTGGCAAGATAAGGCTGATAAGAGATGGAGTCATGTTAGCACATCACACAATAGAAGGAACAGAGGGAGGGCAACACTGAGCTGTGGCAGCAGAGGGAAAGCAACACATAAACAGGCTGTGTTCGTGTCACAATGAAAAACCTTGATTCTGATTCTGAGTGAGTGATGCACTTTTTACTTATATTATCCAGTAATATCACCACTTCACAGACCAAAATCAGAATGCGTCTCAACATCTACTGATAACTCTATCAAAATGGGTGTTTTTCTTTATAACCCCGTGTCATTCTGACCTATGTCAACGTGCCAACCAACTTCTGGCTAAATATAGAAGGTGGACAGCATTTCTCATTCCATACCGATTAGTTTTCCTCAATATTTAAACCTGCATATTGCGTGTGACAGACATTTCCTTTTTTCTGATATTTGAGCTGATATTTGTATCATCTGTTCCTCCGTAGTTGAGGCGTGAGCTAGTTTTCAGGTAATTCTAAGCCGTCCAGCCTTGGGCAAACTAACAGGTGACGTGTGTGTGTGTGTGTGTGTGCGTGTGTGTGTGTGTGTGTGTGGGAGAGAGGTATATCGGGTCAAGCAAAATGAGTCTGTGTTACCATGGTTGCTTGGCTTAGTAGTGTTTTACCTTTGTTGACTGCATCGGCTATCGAAATCAAAGTCCAGGCAATCTTGTGACGCACAAGAAACACACACACACACACACACGCAAGCACACACACAAACACACACAGCCCACCAAAACAGCAAGAGGTTGTCTTTACCTAAATTTAGCTTGATAAAAATTAGTTGGTTGTTGTGATTGATTAGTTGATTCTGTAAAACGTTCGGGGACATTGGGATTTGAAATGCTACGGATTATTCCGTCGTGAATGCTGGCAGTGTTGGAAAAAAATAGAGTAAGAGGGTTATGCTGGAAAAGCCGATTTCTGAGGGTTGCAGCCCTTAATGAAGTGAGTTACACATAAACACACACACACACACACACAGAGAAAAGGTTGCACCTATACAAAGAGGTCGTAAGTCCAACACCATCTTGTGGTTACCGTGTGTGTGTGTGTGTGTTTGTGTGTTCCTATGGTTCATTGTTGAATAAAATGAATTGATGTGCACGGCTTTTTGACACAGTATGGAGTCACCAGGGTCAAGTTTTTCAAAATTCCTTGACCAAAACTCTTCACATTTACACACACACACACATTCTGAGCATGTGATGTAGTCATGCTGAGTGAACTTTGAGCTAGAAGTTTCAGGGTTTACAGCCTTTAATTCTCCCTGATAGGGGTAACAGATCAGCAAGGGAACAAAACAAGGTTGTAAAAACCGCTGATAGGAATGGTGGCTTTGGGATTTATAGATACTATTTTAACTCTTCTCTCCAAGTCACGTAATGCAAGTTCCTTGGGAATGCAACTTTGCACGTGGTTGTTCTTGTAATGATTATTTTTGTTTCGACAATTAAGCTGTCATATAAAAGGTTTTTGACCCGTTTTACGTTTATCATGTGGTTCCTGCTCTCGTTTGATAACCCCGTTTCTCTTCGCTCTCCTCAGGCCCAACATCTGATTGGATGGTTTTGTCAGAATGACAGCTGAAGATCCTGCTTCTTCCTCAGCCATGAGCAATAACGCTGCCCACTCCAAAGCTTCTGCTGTATCCCAACACTCTTTTCATGGACAGATCAGTATCCCAGAGGGAGTTGTAGGTGCTCCCAATGAGCCTGCCCTGGTGGCCCTGATGGAGCGCACTGGCTACAGTATGGTTCAGGAAAACGGTCAGCGTAAATATGGTCCTCCTCCCGGTTGGAATGGAGCATCTCCACCACGAGGATGCGAAATCTTTGTTGGCAAGATCCCAAGAGACGTTTACGAGGATGAACTGGTCCCAGTTTTTGAGTCAGTCGGACGCATCTATGAGATGCGTCTGATGATGGACTTCGATGGAAAGAACCGAGGGTACGCGTTTGTGATGTACACAGAGAAACACGAGGCCAAGCGAGCTGTACGTGAGCTCAACAACTATGAGGTGAGGCCTGGACGACTTCTGGGGGTCTGCTCCTCTGTGGACAACTGCCGTCTTTTCATCGGTGGCATCCCCAAGACCAAAAAGCGTGAGGAGATCCTAGAGGAGGTCTCCAAGGTGACAGAAGGGGTACTAGATGTGATAGTTTATGCCAGTGCTGCAGACAAGATGAAGAACCGAGGCTTTGCCTTCGTAGAGTATGAGTCACACCGTGCAGCCGCCATGGCTCGCAGGAAGTTGATGCCTGGACGCATTCAGCTTTGGGGCCACCAGATTGCAGTAGACTGGGCTGAGCCAGAGATTGATGTCGATGAAGATGTGATGGAGACAGTGAAAATCCTCTATGTCAGGAATCTTATGATGGAGACAAGCGAGGAGACAATCAGACAGGTGTGACCGACTTTTCAATGTTCATTTTGGTTGTCTGGCTCACCATTCTTTACCAATCACCCTCTTTCTCTGTCTTCCAGGTGTTCAGCCAATGGAATCCTGGTTGTGTTGAACGTGTAAAGAAAATCCGTGACTATGCCTTTGTCCACTTTAACTCCCGGGATGACGCCGTCCTGGCCATGGACCACCTCAGTGGCACAGAAGTGGAAGGGTCCTGTATAGAAGTGACACTAGCCAAACCAGTTGATAAAGAGCAGTACTCACGCCAAAAGGCCTCTAAAGGGGCTCCTGCTACTCCAGAGGCCACTCAGCAGAACTTCGTTTACCAGTGTGATCCCTACACATTGGCGTACTACGGTTATCCCTACAATACCCTCATCGGACCCAACAGGGAATACTTCATCAAAGGTTAGACTTCATTCCTCCTGCTTCTATAAGAGTACAGATCATTTTCAATAGTCACAGTGTTTCATTGAAAAAGATACTGGAAGGACATCCGACTGATGTCATTTGCTAGAAAACTGACAAACACCTCATCAATAGGCAAGATTTTTAAACGGCCATGATGACTAAGACCAAAATGATTTCATCTTTGTTGATGACGACATTTATTTGATAAAAGTTTGGAAATCTTTAACTTGATGATGTTTGTGGATCAAAATCATGAGATGCTGTAAAAAGACAAAGTAAAAAAACAATACAATGGACCAATGAATGCTAATCCCATTACCTCCAATGATTGATTATATGTGGTCTTTGGGTGGTAGCAGGAAATTTTGTTTGACTTTCAACAATCATTGTGTTTTGGTTTTCTCTCCAAAGGATCCCCAATGATACAGAACAATGGTAATCGCTCATGTCTTTATTCCTCCTTGCTCCTTCAATGAACAATGAGCTTTCTTGCCATGTGTCAAATATTCTAACACCATCCTTTTCTTCCTGTGCTGTCACTTCCCATTTTCCCACAACAAAGCTCATAACATTCTTGAGTACCATCTCACAGTGCTGTAAGCCAGCTCGCGCCTAATTCAGGAGTCAGCGTAGTACTCAGAAGTATATCCAAGAACCTCAAAAGAAATCCTGTTCTCAAAAGAGATACGGCCAAGCCGCTCCCAGTAGCAACTGCAATTGATCTACAAATTGCCTTAAATGAGAGCTAAAGGACTTGTTGCTACCCCCACTCCTCATAACTTGAGACAGCCTTTCAAAGAAGTTTAAACCCAACATAAAATATTACCTGACATGTTGCCCCAGGCAACAAGTTACCCCTGCCCCCCCCTCCCAAGTCCCAAACCACAATCCCTGTCATCATATTATTTTAATTGTATTTTAAGCAGGTACTGTGCGAGGTCGTGGTCGTGCTGCTGCAGGTAACCGTACCCCTGGGCCACGTGGGTCGTACCTGGGGGGTTACTCTGCTGGTCGTGGCATCTACAGCCGCTACCACGAAGGCAAGAGCAAGCAGCCCGAAAAACCCTATGAGCTGATGCCCAGTCTGGAGCTTGCTGCCCCTGTCAACACCGTTGGCATCAAACCTGGCACAAGTCAGTGAGATAGATATGTCCATCCATATCCTTGCCCACCTCAAAGGCTTTTATTTCTAGTTCATATTTTTTTCCTGTTTCTCCAATGTGGTTTAAGGAACATTTTGTTAAGCCAATTTTTGGTTGTTGCTGGATGGTCGTGTGCAAAAGGGCTTCCTTTCTTTTTTAAAGAAGAGGAAAAATAGCTGTTCTTTCTTGCATGACCAGAAAGTAACTGAAATATTTGTTCCTAATTCCATATTTTTTTCGCCAGAAATTTATATTACATGATGTTCAGACAAAAAAAAAAAAACAGCACTGTGTGAAAAAACGCCAGGGCCTCTAAAGACATTGCATTTTTCCCCCCCTTGATTAAATATTTTTAAGGAACATTTTTGGCTGAGTGAGGCTGCCCGGTTATTTTGCCAATTAAACAAGTAGGCCGTGTTATTTCGTACAGCACTGTTGTCTGTCTGAACATGGCCATAGCTATATGGGGATCAGTGCTTCAGTGCTTCCACAAATTGCTTCTACCAACGTACTCGACTCTAAATTTTTGCCAAAAGGTATATATATATATTGTGTGATATATATATATATCACACAAAAGATTTGTTTTCTATATTCACAGCATGAAGCTATTAGATGCCAACTCACACAGTATCTCTGTAGGAATGGCTTTGTTAGTTTAAGAACAGCTTCAATCACAGAGTTGAAACGCAAAACTAAAAGCACAAACTAAAGATTATAATCTTCTATTTTCTATTGTGTCCAGTCTAATCGAATCATTGAAGGATAATACCAGTGTGATGATGTATGATTGTTGCCCATCTGCCGCTGCAATCATTTAGTCCATCCAATCGCAATTAACAATGATTTTGCAACGCATGCTGTATGCAAGTTGATTTTGTGACATTTCCTCTCTTTTTGTTTTTATTTGTAAAACTGTAAATTACTTACAGTGTAAAATGTGCTGTCCACGCAAAAGAGGAATATTTAAGATGGTGGCTTGTTTTTAAATAATGAAATTTACATCGCTTCCATTGCCTTTCAAGTGCATTTAAAGTCACAGCAATAGAAAACACAATCCCACTGATACAAAACAAAGTACATGAGGCTGTAGAACAAACAATAAGATACAGTAAGAATACACTGGTATTATTCTTTAATACAATTATTCATTGTTTACAATAAGGTCATTTATTTGGTGACTACTTTTCAAGTGAATTTTCGATATGCTCATGTGGAGCAATTTGACCCCAGTCTTGGAGCTCTCAGTCTGTGGAATCACAGAACCACCAGATTTAAAGGACTTTTTTTTGGTTCCATCTGAAACAATGACTGTCATTGTATTCATTTTTGTGTGTGCATGTGCGTGTCTGTGTGTGAACGTTAATCCACGGTTGAGCGCCATCGTAATCCGAATCACCACCCAATGCCATTTTGTGTAATTCTTTTCTCTTTTTGTTTTTTTTTGTTTTACCCCTCACCGCTAGAATCCTCCAATCATTTTGTGGATAACCTTCAGATCTATGCGTGTCTGCTTTGATTTGAGTCTGGATGCATGTAGAGCAAATGCAAATGTCTCTCTTACAGTGTCAATGCAAACATATTAACCATCTCTTGCAATACAAACCGTGCGCTCTCATTCATGTGTATAGTGGCATTGCCTACTCTGGGTGGACAGTACCCAGTGTTCAGCACAGCCCCTGCAGCTAAGCTGATAGAGGAGGGAAAGATGCATGCAGTGGAGCACCTCATCAATCCTCTGGCCATGCAACACACTGAACACGCCACCGCTGCTGCTGCTGCCACTGTCCTGCCTACAGTCTCCACTCCTCCACCTTTTCAGGTGTGTGCTATGACGCTGTATTTGATAGTTTCCCCGTTATATGACACACATTATGTATTGAGTGCAGAACGTGTGAACGGTTGATTTGGCTGCTTGATGGTTGACTGTTAACCTGTGCAAAGGGAAGCCTAGCAATTGAAAGCACTCGTTAATTTAATGCACAATGAATGCGCTCGATGAACAATGAGCTGTTTCATTCACTGCATTCCTTCTCTTCTTATTCCTGCATTTCCCAGGGCCGCCCAATCACTCCAGTCTATGCAATGACACACAACGTACAGCGTATCCCAGCTGCTGCTGGTCTGTATGGAGCCGGATACGTCCCCTTTGCAAACTATGCTGCAAACACAGCGGCTCTGGCTGCTCTGCAGAAGAACGCAGCTGTGGCAGCTGCAGCATATGGGGGATACGCAGGATATGCGGTGCCGCAGGCCTTCCCCGCGACAGCTTTCCAGGTGCCTATCCATGATGTCTACCAGACCTATTGATTGTGAGGGTCAGACCACGTGAAACAACAACAGATTCAACCCATCCGTGACTGAATTACCACCAGCGGCGTGCCGAAAAGCATCGCTTGAACTTGTGAACAGCTAATAATTTTACAAGCACATTATTTGAAGCAAATGTTTAGAAAAGAGACAATGAAACAATGACAACCTGCAATCTCATACCTGACCCACCTACTGGCCTTGGTATATCCTGGATGCTAGCAAACCTCATGACAGCCAGACTTATGCAGCATCAGTCCAAGTTATGACACACAGCAAGGATAGTCCACTCGCTGAGGAAACTTGTATGAGGTGACAGGCGAGCCCCACCCCCAAACAACAAGCATCATTCTCGACAACAGTCCCCATCCCTACCATATCGTGCCTCTCTCTCTCTCTCTCTCTCTCACACACACACACACACACACTATCTCACCACAAAGTTTCTACTGAAACACTGAAGGTACAGTCACTAAGTTATGAAGAGAAGACCCATTGAAGGTTTTATTCTCTGTGGGTGTCTCATATTATTTGGGGTCAGGTTTGATTTCAGAAGCAGGACAGACAGACCTTCACGCCATTTCTTAAATAAAGTTCTTAACTTTTGTTTTGTAGGAAAAGTTCATTTTAATTAAGTAAATGTACAACAGGAACTACTGACAAATGGGGCTACCACTGTAGAGAACTGTTTGGATATACTAATATGTTGCTATATATTTTTTTGTAGTATTTTTCCATGAGTATATAGTATTCTAGACAATTCTCTGTGGCGTAGACGATGCTGTCCGTCCATGCTGTTTTAATGTGTAGACTATACTTCACATATGCCTGTATGGTACTTCGTGGTTTATTTCGTTTTTATTTTGATTGTTTTAAAAAAAAATGAAGGCTCCAAATATCTTCACTTGCGTGTAATTGATTTGTATGTTTTCTCTTCCTTCATTTATTTGCCATCTAAGTAATATTATTGTGACAAACTCCTTGGGGAACAACTACTAGTGACGGAAAACTGGAAAGCTTTTTAACAATGGGAAACTCGGTTTATCTAGGAGCCCGCTAGACAGCCTGGTCTCCATGGAGATTATTCCTATCCACAGTAATTGTGGTGACAAGGGGACGAAGACTGAACTGATGTTAATTGTGTCATTTCTCATTCGTGTGAATCTTTGTTTTTATGACAATTGTTTGAACGGTGAACAAATGCTTCTCTGTGGAGTAGAGCACCCTGTCAGTTAAAGAATTTGTGCATTTGCCAATGCTAATCAAAAAAAAAAAAAACTCCAGTCTCATGAATATTGAAAAACTGTGCCTCTCTACAGTGCCTTATACCTGCATTATATATGTGCTATGCTTGGCTTTCACTGTGCCTTTCATAAAAAGCAAAGCAACTAAGGATGGCACAAAGCGGAAAGACAAACTGGAGCTTTCTCCTCTCGTATTTCCAGTGAACCTTTTCTGTTGTTGTTGTAGGTTTCAGATGCCACACGGCCTGCAGTCTCCTGCGCTAACATACCGTATTCTTCTGTCTCCTTTTCATTTCTCATTCTCCAAAAATGTGCTTGACAGAGGTGCACTTAAAATGTATTTATAAAAGGCAAGAGATTGCAACTTTTAAATGAAGATATATCAAATACTAAATAAGACTTCATATGTGAACTGGAGTAGTTTCAATGTCTGTGTGCATGAAATGGTTTTTCATTATGGATAAATTAACCCTGATGAATGTTTGGTCGGCACTTTTGATCTTTGCAGCGTGTTGGAAACAATTGTAATATTGGACTGAGAATACATAGAGCGATACCTCATCCTGACACATACAAGTAGCTTTGCAGGCATGTACTACAACACAGAAACGTGCAAAGAAACTCAACATATACAAACTGCTGCTGATCATAATGTCACACTCCATGGCCATATGAAAGTGCTGAAAAACGCTTTTGGATTTTCCAAATTTATTTCTTTTATTCACTGCATTTTCTTTTTGTACAGCTTTAAACAACGTGATGAGTTTGACTATGACGCTGGCCTGGCTTTTAGTTATACTGTTTTTGGTCCAAGAAGTAAATTGAAACAATAATTGTCCAGCAAACACCAAATATTTGTTAACATCTCAGCTCACTCCATCATTTATGTTTGGCTACTTTTTATTTTTTTCTTGTATGACACTGAGTCAGGATATATTTAATATATGCATTACATGTGTTGTGTATGAAGTAAGAAGAAAAGGTATAATATATTCTTAAAAAAAATATTTCTTTTCTTTATTTACATATTGTTTAGGGATTAAAAAGTCAGAGTAACAAAAGTAGAGTCTTTTAGCTAAAGTGTCCAATAGAAATTCACGATTAGAGTTTTCGTGGTGTATAATATTATGCTTGCTACTTTGAACTGGATTTGGTGTGAAGAGTGGGAACAGAAGGACATTCTTGTTCAGCTGTATTTTATTTTATTTTTTTAGAAGAAGAATCATATTTAGATTAAAATACATGAAACTCTTATGTGGACACCACTGGCATTTTGAACTCATGGTTTTGTAACTCTGCGTGTATTGTTTGGCTAAAGTGTTAATGTTCTAATCATGATTTAACAGGCATCCATCCTTCATGTATTAGCCAGCAGAACACTTTCTGGTTCTGTCTCCCACTCAATATAACTGTTTTACTATTGCTTACATTTAATCCACACTACAGCAGTAGAATGAACTCCTCCACCTCTTTGTGTCAGTGGTATAGAGTCACATAGTTTAACGTAGGTGTTGAACTCTTTCTAGTTTGTACCTTATTGCCAAAATGTGCCCTTTGCTACACCTTTGCCGACCTATGCAGACGCTTTTCTATCTGATGGTTTTTTAAGCTTGTTTGGTCTTGTTATATTTATAGTGATAAAGTAGTTTAATAAAGCATTTTCAAAAGGATGGAACGTGGTCTTTCATTTCGTTTGCCTACATGTCCCTTTTCGTTCAAACGCATAACACTGTTTAAACCGTGTCAGCTAAACTGTGTCTTGCATTAATCCACGTAAATGAAGAAAGCTCCTAATAAGAAATATTTCAAAGTAAAAAGAGGTAAGAGAGCACAGAGCCTCCTGAATATTTCAGAAATTTCTCTGTGGCAGGTCAACTTTACTCGAGAAACATGCTGACCCCAGGGAGGAGCAGAGGGAGGTAACCTTAGGAGGAGGAGAGCAGTCACAGGTACATGGAGTTTTTACACCATGCCAGGCAGTACCGGTAGTTTAATCATTAAAAAGTGGAAATCAATGTAAAAAAAAAAACATTTAATACAAGTGAATGATAAGTCTTCTAAAAATATCTAAATACACCTAATCAAGAATTATACTTAAGTACAATTCTCAAGGAACATTAGTGGACTTTTCAACAGCACTCCAACTTGATCGCGCTGACCAAGGTCAGGGGTCGTGAGACGACATTGCCATCTGCTGGGAAAAGAGCCCCATCAGAAAGGACTGCAGCGGCTCAACCAAGAAAGGGATCACATGTTAGCCTCACTGCCACCAGCACTGAAATAGATGGAATCAAATTACATTTGTTCTTCCTTTAGGTAAAAATAAATACATTAATTAAAATAAAATAAATTTACCACATCCAGAATTATGTTACTCAGCGTCCATACGTTTGAGTAAAATATTGTCCTTTATAAGTGTAAGGAATAATGGCGATTTTGCATGGTTAAATAAATTGTATTTTTAAACAAAAAAAAACAATAATTACTTGATATTCGTTTCTGAAACAAAAACAAAAATTACCAAAAGACGCACGGGCAATTACTTAGTCTAACAAAGAGATGAAGTTACAGTGATCTAACTTACACTCCAATTCCCAGGATGCACCAGCATTTATTTGTCTAGTGGTAGCTTTGCGCTTGAAACTCTTTGGAGATTTATAAACAATGCAGATAGGCCGCCTACATCTACGGTAGGCACGGTCGGAAATCCATAAGGTTTTGCAGCGGCTAAAATACACGCAGCTCTTGAACGCAACGTCAGTCTATATGCGGCTTAAAGGAGACGCGACAAAGCGCACCAAATCGTTGCGGTGGAGGTTCGGGCTAATAAGTAGGCTTACTATAGCTTTAAGAAGCCGAAAATAGTGTCTGCTTCTTTAAAATTATATCGTTTTATTGGTGAGTTTATAATTAAGAAAAGTTTTCAATTTCCGATAAGTAAATATTAGCATTTACTCGACGAATCGAACGCAAATGCCGAACTGTTGGATAAAGGCCGCTTTGCAATCAAAACAGCTTTTAATCAGATGTCCCCGATTTGTTAGTAAACTTGCTTGGCTCTACTTGGACTTTTAGGGGGGCCGAAGCGTCCTGACTATGATGGAACCGGCGGACGGCCGACACGGGGGCGTAAATAAAGACGAAGAGCCGGTGGAAGACAAGGCCGCAGAACCGACCCCGAGCACCAGTGCGACTGCCACACCGCGAATGGGGCTCAGAGAGCGCAGGACGGGCCGCCCGAGGTCCGGTGTTTCTGCTTCTTCGGCCATTAACGGAGCGGCGTCAAACTCGCAGAGCTCCGGACGCGTCCTAAGAGACAGGGCGACACGGGCAGTGCCGGCCTGGTTAAAGGACACCAAGGGGGACGGGGACGGGGACGGGGACGGGGACGGGGACGAACCCAGCCCGGACACCGACCTTCCGAAGCGGAAGAAAACTGTCAACCTGAGGCGAAAATCAGCGGGTCCGACCGAAGCTGCAGGGGGGGTCGCAGGTGGCAGCCTTCAAGGGACAGAGTAAGCTTTTTTTTTTTAATGCATGATTAACAAAAACCTGTCAAAACTTTAAATAAAGTAGTATCGGTGCAGCCGGTTCTGTCATGGCATAGCTCGCATTGAAATGCTTTGATGCTATTTCTGCCCTAGTGTGTGGATCTGTATCTCAGAATCCCTCAAATGTTTTTGTTTGTCTCCGTTCTGCAGCTCGGAGGACCTTAAACGCACCACAGATGCTCAAGGTAATCAGAGACGCGCTGAATCTACCTTTTTAAACCACGTTCTTTACACGTGAACGCCACACAGTGTGTTTGATCAGCATGCTTCTGCTTAATCACTCCCAGCTCTTCCCTCCAGACGCCCCCCGGCCCAGATTCGAGCCAAGCCCACCTCTGGCAGGGCTGTGTGTAAGCTCGAACCTGGAACCGAGACTCTAACCGGTGAGCAACGTGTCGGCGGTCCGTCTCGGCGGTTCACCGGGTGGGCAGTGGGCACGTTTCATGTGCTAAATATTATTTATTCCATGGGAATCTTTCAGTGTGGGATCTGTTTAGCGCCAAATTCTCCTTTTTTTCTTTTCTGAATTTCGTGCAGCGGTGGAAGGAAAGTCCGACAATAAAGAGAAGGATCAAATGTAAGTATATCTATGGTAATGAAATCCTGTTAATATTTGTAAAGAATGTATATGACTATTGCAAGTGTTATATTCTCTAAAACACGCACACGTTTTACTTGTTATATCCGTTTCATGCATTAATGTCTGTGTTTTGCACCTACATTTTTTTTTTTTCAGTAAAAATAAGCAGCAGGAGGCTGTGGATGATGAAGAGCCAGTGTTGGACGATGAAGACGTTCCATATCAGGAAGACCCCGATGACTGCGCCTACCAGCCACAGAGTCAAAGGTACGCTCGCCTCAGATGGTTTCTCTTGATCTCATGCGTAAAGAGTGGATTTGTGTTTGAAGCGATTTCGTTTCTCTGCATTCAGTGGCGCAGAAGAGGAAGCCGAGGAAGAAGAAGGGCTGAGCAGTGATGAAGACGTTCCTTTTAGAGATGACCTAAATGACCAGAGCTATGATCCAAAGGCTGAAAGGTGTGTGTGTGTGTGTGTGTGTGTGTGTCTCTGTTTGACATTATTAGACGTAGGCACCCTAATCCTTTGATGTATAAATGTTTCCGGGCGTTGTTTTTTTTTCTCCCTTTTGGTTTATTCTCAGGGATTTCCCTAAACCGAAACGCAGAGCTCCTCTGAGATTGAAGGAAAAGAAAGAGAAGCCACATAAAAAAGAGAAGGAGGTCACCGAAATAAAGATAGAAGGCGCAGACAACTTTGAGAGTGTGAAAGAGGAAGTAGAGCTTGAAGAGGAAATAGTGGAGGACCCGGATGGACCCAGGAAGTAAGTTCAGCACCGGTTAATCAATAATACTTCTGCCGTCTATCCCTCCATTTTCTTGGAGACCAGGCGACACTCGTATCTCTGGTGAATTTGGAGTGACCGATTCACCTGAAGTGCCTGTTTTTGGTGGCGGGAGGAAACCGACACAGAAAGGGAGGGGGGACATACAGAAGGGAATTTAACTCGGAACCTTCTTGCTGTGAAGCGACAGCGCTACTCGCAGCGCCACCGTGCCGCTTAAATACTTATTCAATGGCGCGAATTCCTCTTTCATGAATTTTCCAGTGAGCTGCCATTGATTTTCTGTTAAAGTTTAACTGCGCTTACGAAACAATAAATAAATATGAACTATATATTATTCAAGCTCCACTATAAAGTGTTTTTTTTTTTTCTGTTTGTGTTAGGAGAGGACGGCGGAAAAAAGACGACAAAACTCCACGGCTACCGAAGAGAAGGTGAAGTTGATGATTTTTCCGGACGTGAATACGATTTCGTAAAACACCGATTTGTCTCGCTGTCAATCCAAAAAAAGAAAAGATTGTGAGATCCATTTGTGTGACCGTGCAAAGTGTGGTGTGCTTCGCTCGCACAGGAAGAAGCCCCCAGTGCAGTATGTGCGCTGCGAAATGGAAGGATGTGGGACAGTCCTGGCTCATCCCCGCTACCTGCAGGTCTGCATCGCCACAATCGAGCCAAGATCCAGCCATTTAAAAAAAATATTTAGGAAGTTAGGTTAACCCTAACCCTTTGATTCCTGTCTGTACGGAGTTCTCGATGTTCTATTTATTCATTCTATTCTATTAGACGTTTTGTAATAACAGTCTTTCAACCTTTTCTCCAAACTGCTGCTGAAATACTTGACCGCGTTCTCTTTGTTTCGCACGCAGCACCACATTAAGTATCAGCACTTGCTCAAGAAGAAATACGTTTGTCCGCACCCGTCTTGCGGGAGGCTTTTCCGCCTGCAGAAGCAGTTGCTGCGTCACGCGAAGCACCACACGGGTAACGAATGCTCCGCAAACGCAAACGGCGATCCGTTGCAGTGCCCGGAATAACGGGAATCGCGTCTGTATCGATTTTTGTTTCGTCTCTCTAGACCAGAGGGATTACATCTGCGAGTTCTGCGCTCGTGCTTTCAAGAGCTCCCACAACCTGGCTGTGCACCGCATGATCCACACGGGAGAGAAGCCCCTGCAGTCAGTGATTTGCTCTCGCCACTCTTTTAGTCGATTCTCTTGCATTTTATGAGATAACTTTTTTTTTTTTGCCCCCCCCCCCGCCCCTGTAGATGTGAAATCTGCGGCTTCACGTGCCGTCAAAAGGCGTCGCTCAACTGGCACATGAAGAAGCACGACGCCGACGCCACGTATCAGTTCTCCTGTTCCATTTGTGGCAAGAAGTTCGAAAAGAAGGACTGCGTCGTCGCTCACAAGGCCAAAAGTCACCCGGAAGTGCTCATCGCTGAGGCCCTGGCAGCCAATGCCGGGGCCCTCATCACGACCCCTGCCTCCCTGCTGGAGCTGCCGGGAGACCCCGTGCCAGCAGAGGTCACCGACCTGGACGTGAGCCGGACTGGACGGGTGGACCATCTGAGCCAGGAGGGACAAGTTGGACAGCAAGTGGCTCAGGTGTCCCAGATGGGTCCGGTGAGTCATCAGGTGGTTCTGCTGGGACAAGACCAGAGCCTCCATTCCATGCAGGTGCCGGTGACGATCGCCCTGGCCCCCATCGACCCCCCTTCACCAACAGGAAAGCAGCAGCCGGCTCACCTCCAGCTTCAGATGCCCGTCCGGTTCGTTCAGACCGCCCAGCAACCGCAGCAACCGCAGCAACCGCAGCAGCCCCAAATCCAACAGCTGACACTCCATTCCAGCTCGGCGCCGACTCGGCATCAAGCCCAGCTCCAGCTTCAGCCCCAGCTTCAGCCCCAGCTTCAGCTTCAACCCCAGCTCCAGCCCCAGCTTCAGTCGTATTCAAATCCTGAAGGTCAAGTCCTTCAAATGACCTTCCAGCCAGTCAGCCAGGCTCCGAGCCACATCCTGCAGCTTCAGACCCTTCAGGCAGCCGCCCCCCCGAGCCCCCCCCTCGTGCCGGCGCCTCATCCCCATTCCCAGGATCCGTCAGCCTCCACCAACGGGAACGGCTTCATGCTGGACGATCCGGTGCTTTCATCGGCGTCCTCTCAGCTGGTGGGAGAGGACGGCGTGGTTTGGGAGCACGCGGGACAGGGGGGCGTCCTGTCGGAGAGCGCTGACGGACATGTGCAGCAGCCTCTGTTGTAAAAGAAGGGTCACGCACACACATGCACACACAGATTAGGGCCGATTGTGGCACCGCTGAGCTGATATACTGTATTAGGATGTCTGAGGCGTCCGTTCACCAATATATTCTCCACTCTTCAGTCGTGTTTGGTAGCTTTTTAGAATATGTGTATCAGTGAAAGGTGTGTGTGTGTGTGTGTGTGTGTGCGTTTTTGTCTTTGTACGTAATAGTCCTGCAAACATAAATATGCGTGTTGCTACTGTGGTCATGCAATAATTGTAGCATACCGAAACGCAGCACGTTAAAGACCTTTAGAAACAGACTCCAGCGTGCGGTAGAAGACGCTCAAACGAAGAGGCGGCTGGTTTTTCTTTTCATTTATCGTCTTTATTGGGCAGGTTGAAAGATGTGACAGAAGAATTTCAATGGCGCAGCGATGCCGTTTCACGCTCTTGCAAAAGTTCCACAATTTAAATATTTTAGGGGGATTATCAAAGCTGTTTCAATATGAAATCTGTGACGCTACGAAGGTTTAGCTTGAGTATCGGTAGGCTTTGAAGGAATTAGAAATCAGATAGCGTGTGCATCTAAAAAAAAAAAAAAAAAAAAGGTCCGTTGTCATTAGTTTAAACAGCCGCTGAATTAGTCAAACTAATTCTGACGGTCTTTTGAATGTTCGTGGATTTTAATCCGCGGAGCTACAAGGAAACTTTCGTGTTAACGCACTGGCTTTGTGAATCGGGAACACAGAACTGTTCCTCTTCACGGTGTAAATAAACCTCCTAACATTTATCTTGTGTGTATTCGCTTATTTTGCACAAACTCCACGATGCACTCCCAGAGAAGACATTTCATCCGCTGCCGCTGCGCCGCGTTAGCGCAGTGACGTCTCTCAGGACGTGTGCAGCCGCTCCCTGTCCCTCTGCACGGCGCACTGCTTCATCATTCGTTTTGGAGGAATTAAAGTGTCACTCAGTCCAACCCTCCTCTTCTTCTTCACCAGCTGCCCCCCTGACTCTTCTTTCGCCTCCCGTTTCCGGGACGCACCGTCACGTGCCGCCGCGTCGGACTCGCCTCGGTCCGACGTTGACGTTTCAGCGGGAGCAGCCGGGGTCTGGAGGTCGCTGTCGTGCGCGAACTTGCACTTGATCCCAAACCTGCACCTTCCGTCTCTCCTGTACGCCGTGCACATCCGACGACCTCCTATTTGAGAGGGTTTGGCCTCCGCCGTGAGCGGGACGTGTTTCTGTAAGACGCAGAGCTTTTGCTCTAGTTGAGCCTTGAAAGGGTTCACAAAGACGCTGCTGTCGGAGCAGGTGTTTAGAGAGGGAGGGGGCAGCCTGCTGGAGGTGAGGGAGCCCGGGGCAGGGGCAGGGGCAGCATGGCGGACGGCTGCGGAGGATGTTGGTGTTCGGGGCTCTGGCTCCACTTTCTCCAGCAGCGATTCACTTTCTGACTCGCTGGAACCTGAATCGGGCTCAAGCAAGAAGTTGCGGCTCCTCCTGCCAGCGGAAAGTTCATCCTCTTCCTCTTTAGCAGGACTTGGAAGTACAAAAGTGCCAAAAAAAAAAAAAAACATTATTACAATTTTCGTGGGTTGTGATAGATATGTGTTAAAACTACTTACTCGAGTGCGCTGTTGTTTACGTCGACGTCCTCATCGTCAGACTCCGATGACGCTCCGTAGCCAACTAGACAGTTCATGTTTCTGAAATCCTTTGAAGACAAGATACCGAGCGGGTTAACCTGGGAGACACGCTATTATTGACAGTGGATACATATGACCTAATAGTACACACTCAACTTTAGTCAAATAATACAGAAGAATATTCAATGAGTCTCTTCTTTTCCATAAAGTACACGTCCGGGTTTCCTCCGGTGTTACAGGCATACGTAAACATACGAGGAAATAAATTACCGTTTGGTGAAATATGGATTAGATGGTCCTGTGTAACTTCAATTGGGGAGGGTCGCAGACAGATCCAGCAGTTCGCGCTGACGATTTCTGACAGGTTTATTTAAAATAAAATGTAAAAAAAAAAAAAAAAAAAAAGGCTTCAAAAATATCCTCATCCGCAGCTGTCAGTCTATTTTATCAAATAGTCAAACGAATACAATTTTTTAACTGAACTAACAAATATAACGTCGACTTTCACTGACTTCACTCACTGAGAGCTAACGCGACGAAAAGCATTTGTTGACTTCCGGTTTTTGTCCCCCCCCAGAAAAGCATCCGACTAGGAATTCATCCAAACCTTTTTTCTTTCCGTTGTAGCTGATATCCATTCATTCATTCATTCATCTTCTTCCGCTTGCTTAAACATTTAACTGTTTCAAATCAACAGAAAGAGGTCATCAACTTCCACTTATTCCACCAGGGAGACGACTCAAACCACAGAAAATATCTCAACGAGCACAGCACTTGTAAATACACACTCAGGTGCTAGGGGGCGTTCTTCCAGCGTCCCTCGGCGTCCATGCTGTATGTTTCACGTTGTTGTGCACAGCCCTCTACGGCGGAAAGCAGGAAATAAAACTAATAAAATATAAATAGGCTAGTCAGCCAAGAGGGAAGGTGACGGTCACAATCACAATAACAATAAAATTGCATAGAACTCTAACTGTACTCTAAAAGTATTTGTTGACTTCCGGTTTTTGTCCCCCAGAAAAACATCCGACTAGGAATTCATCCAGACCTGTGGTGTAGGGGTTAACGCCCTTAATGCTCAGCTGAGACACCTGTCGTTTGGTGTCATTGGGACTTGATATTATTATAGAACTACTGTGTTTATTGTGCAAATGTTGTGTGTTGTTTTTTATTGGACCATTGTGTCTGTAATAAAGATTTGATATGATATAATATAATCTAACAGCGACTGACGTTATGTACGTTGTCACTGTTGAGCTCAAATGCAGAGAAATGGTGGGGAAAAAAAAGAAAAGAAACAGAAAATAACTCAACCGGAGAAAATAAACATTATATTTATATACCACGTACTGTGAAAGGTGACCGAGGGGGAGCTGGAGCCTGTCCCAGCTGACCCAGAATGGGAGGCAGGGTACACCCTGAACGAGCCGACAATTCATGGCAGGACATACACAAAAATCAGGAAAACCACAAGAAGAAAATAATTCAATTAACTGATAATGTATTCAGAATCTCTACATTAAAATCCAGCTCTGTGGCTTTATAAAAGTAAAAATTTATTTAAAGTTTATATAAGCTTGGGAGGTTGTTTTTTTTTTTATTCAGGAAGCTTTTTGGGTTCAACAGCATGGAAACAAAAATCCAGTAATGTCTTACAAACACGTGAAACTAAAAGTAAAAAGTGTGTGAACACACAGAAGTGGGGTTGGGAATTGTATCAAAAATGTTTGATTTAATTTTGGATAAAGACTTTTTCCACTTTAGCTGAAGCCTGGTGCAGCCATCCTGAAGGGAAACATCTTGATAGCAGTTTAGAGTTGGATTTAAATAAAAGTGCATTCAAACCAAAAGTCTTAAAGAATATATTCCTATGACATTTGTAAAAATACAGATTTGGCCAAAATGATAAAAGTCTTCTTTGGCTAGTGAACAAATTTGCAACAAAATAAATCTTACTACATGAAAGTTTAATTTACCAAGCGTCCTTTTGGTAAACTTCAGTTTCTGCTCGCTTACTACGTTCGATAATGTCTCTGCAGCAAGAAGACAAAGTGATGTTTAATATATTTATTACATTTAACAATCATGAATAAACATTGAACACCATCATCATTGATGGAAAAATATTTATAGGAAACAGGTCCTGAAGACAAAACAATTTTAACAAACTTTGTCTCAAACATTTCTCTTCAGAGAATTTCTCAATCAACATTACAAAAATCATCAGTTCATATCCTGAACATTCCCCCCTAGATATTTCAAAGTAAGAGCATCTCACCAGGATGGAAGTTTTACAACTGTAAGGATTCTAAGCCCTGTGGCTTCTCATGTGGAATGTCAGTGACTGAGGGTGTGCAAAAGCTTTGCCACAAGTTTTACAAATGTAAGGCTTCACTCCAGTGTGGATTCTCATGTGAGTTTTCAAATGTTGATTTTGTGTAAAAGCTTTGCCACAAGTCTTACAAATGAAAGGCTCATCTCCAGTGTGGATTCTCATGTGAATTTTCAAACTGCCATTTTCTGAAAAAGCTTTGCCACAAGTCTTACAAATGAAAGGCTTCACTCCAGCGTGGATCCTCATGTGACTTTTCATATTATGATTTCGTGTAAAAGCTTTGCCACAAGTCTTACAAATGAAAGGCTCATCTCCAGTGTGGATTCTCATGTGACTTTTCAAATTTTGATTTTGTGTAAAAGCTTTGCCACAAGTTTTAC